>NC_069505.1:545211439-545283939 GCF_027579735.1 Bombina bombina | reverse complement strand
AGATTCGTTTATTGATCTTATTTCTGTATCAGGCTGGGCTGATTTACAGGCTGCATCTTTTATGTTATAGCTGCTGTGTCAGCTCAGGTGTCCCTGACCTTCAAGTCCAGGGTGTAGTGTTTTTGACCTAACCTGCTTTTTTCCTTCAACAGGTTCCATCTTGTGGTGCACACACCAGTTAGAGATAGCATATCTCCCAATAACATTACTGTTTTGGTGTCACTTTGGCACCATTTTAGTGTCACTCAAATACATAACCTTCACTACTACTATTACTGTGGAGCACACAGGCCCAGATAGGGATTTGAGCAATTATTCTTTTACTCAGCTTTAGCCTAGTGTAGACCCAGAACACACTGTCAGTTTAGAACAGGTATTATTTACACCTTTTTCTGCAATTTCAAGGCACAAGCCTTTCCAGGCCAGAATATAGGCATAACATCCTATAAAGTTCCACCTCCAACGCCCAGTCCTACTTAGTTGGGCTTTGATACATACCAGCCACATCTTGACCACAGGGTGTATGCTTTAAACTAGCCTTGTGCATAATCAGCATAAGTTACCAGGTCTAATTAGGCTATTCTGACATACTTTACTATACACCCTAGAGTACAGCTTAGTGTAAGAGTGTGTCTAGGTATTAGAATACTACAGAGTCTCTCCCTAAAGTTCATATCCAAGTAACTGCACGTTACAGAGTCACATCTCGAGAGTCCTACTGGGAAGTTTCATTGGATTGGTATTTACCGTATCTTTAGATTGTCTATCTGACCCTCTTGCCACTGTTTGTTTGCCTCTCCCTCACCTCCCCGCTCCCACTCGGCTTGTCTGTGTGGGTCACATCCAATCTCCCTTCCCCTTCCTTCGGGTCGTATCCCCATCATCCCTGAGGTGAGGGATCAGGGTTGACTTATTGTATGTAAGTGTTCGCATATAACATGTGAGCCTTATATTCCTTTGGTGATCAGCCCCGCTCTGCAACACTTAGAGTAATGTATAACCTTTTTATGTGATATGACTCACTAACCCCTTTTCTTTGCAGCAGAACTGTACAGCCTTTTGCAAATCTATCCTAAGCTTACCGAGATTAGGGTACTTCGACTACATATAGCCCTAACAACATGCCACACCTGGGTAGGAAGCCCCCTAAATCAGCTTCAAAAACTAAGAAGACAGTCTATGACCACTTCTCACAACGACCCAAGAGCCCAGTCATGGAACCCCAAGGAGAGTTGAGTGATCCTGATTCGCAGGATGAAGAGTCCCAATCAAGTATCCATTCTGCGTCAGCCTCACAACACTTCATCACTGAGAAATCTTTAAAGAAATTGCTGGCCTCGCAGACTAAATTCATCACGCAGGAAATTCAGCGAAGCTCAGCAGAGCTTAAAAAAGAGATCTCGGAAGTTGGGGAGAGAGTAGATGCCCTAGAAAGGAAACAAGATGACTTGGTGGTGGACCAATCCAATCTCTTAGCCTACTCTGAAAGTTTGGCTGACCAAATCTCTCAATTGGAACTTAAAGTGGCAGATGTGGAGGACAGGTCCAGGCGCAATAACATCAGATTTCGAGGCATCCCGGAATCAGTTGCGCCACCCGACCTACAAGACTTCTTGAAGGAACTGTTTCACCAGTTGATAGGTAGTCCAGAGGGTTTGACCGCCACCATGGAGCGAGCCCACAGAGCACTCCGTTCTAGAAATGTGGCTCAAGATAAACCGCGAGATGTAATAGTTTGCTTTCACAGCTTCCTATACAAGGAAAGGCTGATGCAGGCAGCCTTCAAGAAACCATCTCTGAGCGAGAAATTTAAAGATATACAGCTTCTCCCTGACCTCTCGGCTTACACTCTACAACAGAGACGCCACTATCAATCTGTCACCACCACTCTCCGAAAAAACAGCATCAAATACAGATGGGGATTCCCAACTCGCCTCATTATCACCAAAGACAATCAAACCTTTGTGGCTACAACTCTAGCCCAAAGCCTAACTCTCCTCACTAATTGGGGACTCAGACCAGAGCCACCTCCTCAACAGGATCCCCCTACCCTAAGTTGCGGGCTTCCGCTCCTGAGTGGACTGTCAATGAACGCAGAGCCAAAAGAGCAAAACTGCCTCAGCCCACAGTCACCCCCTAACTCCTGGGGTTAGCCCCATTCAACCATTATTTGGGACAAATGTTGCTCCCTACTTATAACCACCCGGTGGTTTACTGTTTCTCAGGTTCACTATACTGTTCTGTGTTTGCATCACCTGCTGAATGTGTTTTGTTTAAGTATGTTCTGTTGGTTATTATGTTGTTGTTATCTAACAAATTACTCAGTGCATTTTTAGTGTTAATTTATATTTAAGTAATTACTTACCGCAGAGCGGGGCTGTTGTTGGGTATGCTCTCTACATTGTGAACCTAAGAGTAATTTCCTCAACTGCTCCGCCCCCACATAGAAGTCCACTCTAGGACTCTTTGAGGTGGACTAATTCCACCACACTTTTGAGCACTCCCTTTAGTGCTCTCCCTTTCCCATCCTCCCATTCTCGTACTATTCCCTTCTCTCTCCACCGGACCCACAACACAATCTAGATTCTTCAATAAGTCCTACACCCCCACCCTTACCACTGACTATGTCCACTATTAGGCTTCTGACACATAATGTTAGAGGTCTTAATTCGCCTCATAAACGTAGCCTGCTACTCAGGACGTTGAACCATCACAACCCAGATGTGGTATTCCTTCAGGAGACCCACTGGCTGGACAAGGAACCCCTTAGGCTAATTTCTAAGTCCTATACCCACATTGAATCTGCCTCTTACACTAAAAAAGCCAGAGGGGTAGCGATATTGTTGCACAAGCGCCTGGCCTTTGAAAAGGTACAAGTTATTAGAGACCCCCAGACAAGATATGTTATCCTGATCTGTAAAATAAATCATGTCACTTATACCCTAGTGTCCGTATATCTTCCAAATTCCAAACAGCCACGTTTCCTCAAACACATTCTTCATGCCCTCTCTCAAGTTCAACAGGGGAGAGTCCTCATAGCAGGGGACTTTAACATGGTCTGGGACCACTTGATGGACAGAAAACCTAGGTCCACAGACCCAACACCCTCTCTAGCTAAACAACTCTCACACAGTTTCCGCCAAATAATGTCTGCCTCTGGCCTGTATGACATATGGAGAGCCCTACACCCCAGGGATCACGATTACACCCACTTCTCACATCCTCACAAATTATACTCAAGGCTCGATTATATCTTTTCCACAGCTGACTCTCTAGACTTAGCTAAGAGGGCCAAAATCTCCCTCTGTACCTGGTCTGACCATGACTCAGTTCAGGCTGACATGATTTCCACTAACACCACTCATATTAGACCTAAATGGAGACTGCCCCACCAGATCCTAGAGGACATACCCTTTAGGGAGGAACTCCGCAGAGATATCACCCACTTTATTCAAACCAATGATAATCTATCGGTTAGGGATGACACATTATGGGGTGCGGCTAAAGCTACAATCAGAGTTCTTTTTATCACTAAACAATCGCATCTTAGAAAGCAGGCAGGCCTCATCCTCTCACAGGCTCATATTAAGTTGCGACAACTAGAGGCATGCAATAGAGTTACAGTCACGGAAGAGACCACCTCTCAAATTATTGAGATTAAAGACCACATATCCAAGATTGAACTGCGCAGAACCCAACTTAACCTCACCAAGCTTAAACACTTATTTTACTATAAAGGTAATAAAGCCGATACCCTGCTGGCAAACAAAATTAGGAAAAGGTTAGGGGCATCCCGGATCCATTCCATTCAATCATCTGGATCTCCTCTCCAAATCCCGTCACAGATAGGTGAGGTGTTTGCCGACTACTATGCCAAGCTCTATAATATAGCCACGGCTGAGTCTCCTGGGTCCTCTTCTCAGGAGGTATTGGAGACTTACCTTAAGACTCTATCGTTACCCACTCTGGCCCCAGAACAACGAGATGTCTTGAGCTCCCCCTTCTCTCTTCCAGAGGTCTTGAGAGTTATTAAGAATGCAAAGTCTTTTAAGTCCCCTGGCCCGGACGGTTACCCGGCCCACTTTTATAAGACCTATGCCCAGGAACTTGCCCCTTTACTGTTAAAATTTTATAACTTGGCTAGAAAGGAAGGTAGCTTCAGGAGTGAATTTCTTGAAGCTAACATTGTCACCATCCTCAAGCCTGACAAGGACCCATCGCTTTGCGCGAGCTACAGGCCCATCTCTTTGATAAACACGGACATCAAGTTTTATTCAAAGATTCTGGCCAATCGTCTCTCCAACTTTCTACCTTCCCTTATTGACCCGGATCAGGTAGGATTTGTCCCCCTTCGAGAGGGCCCAGACAACACGAGGCGTCTCCTTAACATACTCACTTTTGCCTCACGACTCAGTAGGCCGCTCGCGGTCATCTCTCTCGACGCTGAGAAGGCCTTTGACCGGGACAGATGGCAATACCTCTGGGCAGTCCTTAAGAGATTCCATTTCCCTCCCGATTTCACAGCGGCCGTCCAGGCTCTTTACTCCTCTCCTACCGCCTCTGTGAGAGGTTTGGGCTTTCACTCCTCTCTCTTCTCTATCACTAATGGCACCAGGCAGGGGTGCCCCCTCTCGCCGCTCTTGTTTGCCCTTTCAATAGAACCTCTGGCTGAGCAGATTAGGTCTGACCCTCAAATCAAAGGTGTCACCTTGTCGGGCACCTCGCACAAAATCGCACTTTTTGCCGACGATGTTACCCTTTTCCTGTCTCATCCTGAGCAGGGGATCCCCAGACTTCTTGATTTGCTCACCCCTTTCGGGGCCCATTCTTATTACAAGTTAAATCTGTCAAAAACGCAAGTGTACACGCAAGGGTTCACCAGTACACAATTAGCCTCCCTCACCGAGACCTATAAGTTCAATTGGACTGAACATTCTGTTCAGCACTTGGGTATTAGGATATCTAGCAGCCTTCCACAAACAATTAAAGATAACTATCTTCCTCTCCTAACCTCCCTCCGCTCCCTGAGGAAGGACTGGAATCTCCAGCATGTATCCTGGCTGGGTAGGATTGCGGCGTTGAAGATGTCGTTCCTCCCCAGGCTGACGTATCTATTCCGCTGCCTTCCCATTAACATACCGAGACACTTGCTTCTCCAATTCCAGAGCGGGTTTACTAAATTTATTTGGATGGATAAACCTCCCAGAGTCGCACACAGAGTGCTTCAACTCCCTAAGTGCATGGGGGGCATAGCTTCTCCGTCTGTGACACGGTATTACGAGGGTGCAATGCTAACCCATGTTTTCCAATGGGGGGTTAAGTCGTCGGATGCCAAATGGAAATCCATAGAACAGGCCTCACTGCCTTTCCAAATTACCTTACGGGACCTAATCTGGACCCCGCCACATTGTCGAAGAGAGTTGGCCTTAACCAATCCTGTTGTCTATGAATGTCTCAGCTTTTGGGATAGAATACGCCACCATCCTCACGTTGCCCCACATCCTTCCCCAGTCACCTCCTTGGCGGGTCTTCTCTCGGGTCTACAGGATTCTCATCCTAATAAATGGGCCCAATTAGGAATTAATAGTATATCGGACCTTTGGTCCACGGCCCCCCGAGACTCTTTTAAACAACTATCTCAAATTAGTGCAGTGGATCAGGTCCCATCGTATTTACCCTTTGAATACCAGAGGATCAAGAGTTTCCTTTGCAGTTGGGGTTTTAAACCCAGCCTAAACCGACCATTAACCTTATGGGAGTCCATCTGGACCAGGGGAGAGCGACTATGTAGGCCCCTCTCTATCCACTATGTGCTGTTAGGCGGATCACGGAGCCCAGAAACCCCTAACCACCTGTCCCGCTGGGAGACGCTAATGGGTAGGCACACGACCCCTGAGGAGTGGGAGCGAGCTTTTTCCTTGACCCAGAAAGCTATCCATTGCACAACGTTATACGAAACCTATTTTAAACTTCTATCTCACTGGTACTATGTACCTACTAGGTTAGCGAAAATATTCCCGAATATGTCCCCCAATTGTTGGCGAAATTGCGGACATAGGGGTAACGCTCTACACATCTGGTGGGAGTGCCCCGTGATTCAGCCTCTTTGGCAAAAGTGCTTCTCGGTGCTACAGGATATGGGCATTAGGATTCCCAGGCTGCTTGCCTCAGCCCTTCTTCACCTAAACCTACACTCACTCCCTAAAAATCATGCGTATATTTGCATCTACTTGTTTATGACTGTGAAATACTCTGTTGCATGCTCCTGGAAGAAGGAAAGAGCCCCAAGTTGGGCGGTGATCTGCAATAATATGGCCTACATGTACACGATGGAAAAGGATATCTTTTACAAGTTAAATAAATCTGACCTATTTGAGTTGATTTGGGCTGACTGGAAGGAGTCTTACAACACAGACTGGAAGCCCAACACGACTGCTCAGGACACATAGACCCCTGGCTGTGCCTCCCTTTCGCCTGTCTTCTTTTCAGTATTCTTGTTACCTCGCCAGGACAACCCTCCCTCTCCTTCTTTGTCTTTTGTTTATCCCCCTACCCCCCCCCTTTTTTTTCTCCTTTTCACCTCCCTTCCTCTTTCCTCCTCCCTTTCTCTCATCAAGGTTTTCTAGATTCTCAGTCATTATGACCCACTTCCCCCCATACCTTTAGACTTGTCGGTCATGGATCAAGACTCGACAAGTCAGGCTCATACTCAACATTCTGTTACAGTCTAAAATGTTTATTTTCACTTTAGACGTATTCAACTTTTTGTCATATATGCAAATGTCAAATTGCTGCTTTGGAGCTGCGTCTCCTCGTCTTGTGTACACCTATCTTTTGGTTTTTCAATAAAAATAAGAAGGAAAAAAAAAAAAAAAAGAGAGGGGGAGAGATAGAAAGCAAAAGAGATGGGGGAGAGAGAGAAAGCAAAAGAGAGTGGGAGGGAGAGAACGCAAGGGGTGGGACCACTGTACTGCAAAAAATGGCCCGTGTGAACGGGCTTTAGGACTAGTATATGTATATAAGCAAGTACAATAGATATATGAAACTAGAAGCGCTTGTCTCAACCAAATTATGAATAGTTAAAAAGGAGGAATCAATAAATTTCCAATAATCTTAATAATAGTACACACTTATGAACTAATCAATTGGTCAATGTTCTTACTGATATAAATGTCTGTAATGTCCATAAGCTTTGATGTTATAAAGTGTAGCAAATGTCCTCCAGCGTTACACACTTTGTATCAGTCACTTTTCAAACTGCTGCTCACAGGGGGTTGGCTGTTTGTCCGGCAGCCGGGTAGAGTAATCCAAAGTAGAAAAGATCTGGAGCGCAAAAAGAAAAGGGAACTGCAATAGTGTGAGATCCAACAACACTTTTAATTAGCACGCAATTAAAATCTACTCACAAAATTTCCAAATAAGTCAAGCACATAGCATCAAACATGAAGAGTATTCCGGTGCTTCTCTCACGGCTGTATCCTTGCAAGACTCGGCGTGTGACGTCACCACCCGATCTACTTGACTGCAAAGGGGTTAAATGCTGTCAAAGTTGTAGTGGTGTCACAGCTGGTGAACCAATCAGAAGAAGGCATACATGTGTATGGGCCAATCACTGGCAGTATTTTCACCTGGAGGAGACTGAAGTAGTTCCAGGAGGACGTTAACTATGTTCTTGTCCCCTTTAATTCCTTCTCCGTAAAACCTTCTCCGGGAAATCTAACCTGCAAATCCCTTCTCCCAATCACATGTCCCCTGCTGAGTTGTTTTGTTCTCTGGTGTCATGTCACCAGAGAACAAAACAACTCAGCAGGGGACATGTGATTGGGAGAAGGGATTTGCAGGTTAGATTTCCCGGAGAAGGTTTTACGGAGAAGGAATTAAAGGGGACAAGAACATAGTTAACGTCCTCCTGGAACTACTTCAGTCTCCTCCAGGTGAAAATACTGCCAGTGATTGGCCCATACACATGTATGCCTTCTTCTGATTGGTTCACCAGCTGTGACACCACTACAACTTTGACAGCATTTAACCCCTTTGCAGTCAAGTAGATCGGGTGGTGACGTCACACGCCGAGTCTTGCAAGGATACAGCCGTGAGAGAAGCACCGGAATACTCTTCATGTTTGATGCTATGTGCTTGACTTATTTGGAAATTTTGTGAGTAGATTTTAATTGCGTGCTAATTAAAAGTGTTGTTGGATCTCACACTATTGCAGTTCCCTTTTCTTTTTGCGCTCCAGATCTTTTCTACTTTGGATATGTATATAAGCATATACAGTACATATATATTTAAAATTGCTGCTCATCGCTGTGCGACTTACTCTCTTCGCTGAGCTCCTATTGGAACCTATGGAAGAGCTCTCTATTAAGCACAGGGCTTCCATGCAATTGTGTGCGCTGGTATTACAAGTGGAGTGCAAATATCATGCTTGCGAAAGCACAATTTTGCGCTTCATAACCTGGCCTTAAATGTGATTTTTTTTCCCCTTTGTAAATTATATAAACATTTGAGTATGTCATTTAAATTTGCATTTTGCTACATATTTTAATATCAACGTGTTTTATCAATGCAATTTTTAATGCATACTTTATGATTTTTAAATTGCTTTTTTATTGAGCTATATATTGTAATATTTGTGTATCTTGAAACCTAATTTTGGACTGTTTTAAAAAGCGTATCTTGGCTGTTTACATTAATATTTTTTCAGTGTTTAAAGGACACTAAACACCCTGCAATTATATGTCATTTCTGTTGTGTTGCTATAGAACAAGATTTTTCAGTTTCAGTCTTCAGGCTTCCCCTAACAGCTCACATTTTCAGAATGACTTTGTAAGAGAGCAGGTTAATAACCATGGTTACTGAACAGTTGATTATTTCACCTGTGCTTTAGTTCATATCTCCTGAAAATATGACCTGTTAGTGTGCCCTGTGGACTATAGAATAGTCCGGCTAAACATAGCTGGTTCAAAACAACAACATAAAAATGAGACAAAAAAGTGGTCAAAAATCAAGCAAGAGTCTGGTAACACTGTCAGAAAAAGTACCAGAATAGCAGGCAAAGAGTGGTCCAAAAATAAAGCAGAAGTCAAAGATCTAGAAGACAACAGCAGCAAATGAACAAACTCCCCCAGGAACAGAGTCCACCAATCAAGTAAATATGGCTGTGGACCACCTCAATAAATAACACTGAATGGTGGGGAAAATGCAGTATCAATTGTGACTACAGCAACAAAATCATGCCAAAAATTATGTAAAGAACATAAACAAAAACACCCAATGTCAAGAACATAAACAAAAACACCCAATGTCAAGACACCAACTACAAATGTAAACATAGGATTTTGTACAAAAAAATATATATATATATTTAACCCAAAAAATTGTTGACCCTTACAATACTGTTCTATTTCTTCCTGTTGGCGCTCTTTGTCACAAGCATAGACTCTTTGTCAACAGAATGGACTTTCACCCGTTTTAACCTCTTAAGGACATATGACGGAATTTTTCCGTCATAAAACAATTGAGCAAACTGAAAGCTGTGTCCTTAAAGGGTTAAATGCCTGAATGTTTATGCAAAGTACAAATAAAACTGGAGATAATGGACATCAGTGTCCTGTGTGGTTTTCCCATGTCAGATGACTTTTATTAAATTTAACCCTAACTCATGTGGAAAGGGTTTTGATAATGCCATCATTTTTTCTAAGAATTTATATAATATCCTAAAGTGAAAAATTGGGGAGACTATAAATTATCTTTTCACCTGATCAAATGCTTTCAGAGTTGTAGTTAATTTGAAATGGTATGTAATAAGTGATTCCAGGTGATAATGGAGCACTTCATATAAATCAATTAGCTCTGGTAAATATTTGATTTGATTGTCTAGTACCTTCATACATATCTTAATATGAGTGTACAGAAACTAATCAAAGTGACTGGAAGTATCAGCTGATTGAACGGGCTTCAGTAACAATATGGAAGCTTTCAAAAATTTGAGGTGAACAAGGTAAGGGGTTTATTACACTGAAGAGGTCAGAAATATGTGACATTGGTGGTTTAGGGGTAATAATGGTTAGATATTTTTTGGGTTTGGGGAGTTTGGCAGTAAGGAGTTAATATATCAGGAGTTTTTTGTGGGGGAGTGTGGCAGTTTAAGACTATTGATTAGGGGGTTCTTTTGCAATAGGGTTCTAGCAGTTTAGGGGGTTGAGTGTTTAATGTTTTTTTACATTGAGTGTCTGGCAGCTTAGGGGTTAATAGCAGTTAGTTTTTTTTAGCAGCGTTTTTTTTTAGGTAGGGTTTAGGAGTTAATAGTGGTTAGGGTTTCTTATCCACTGGGGGTTAGGTTGTGAAGGGGTTTTCAGAGTTAAAAGCAAACACAGTTTTAGGGTTTGAATACAATGGCAGATATGGCAATTTAGGGTGTTTATTATGATGGGGTAAGGGAACATGACTGCTCTGGTGATACTTTACACCAGCTTTAAAAAGCAATATTAAAAGTTATGTGCATTGCACATGGGATACTCAGCTGGTAGTACCATGGTAAATTTGGCAAGATACAGTTGTGCTTATAAGTTTACATACCCTGGCAGAATTTATGATTTCTTGGCCATTTTTCAGAGAATGTGAATGATAACACAAAAACTTTTCTTTCACTCATGGTTAGTGTTTGGCTGAAGCCATTTATTATCAATCAACTGTGTTTACTCTTTTTAAATCATAATGACAACAGAAACTACCCAAATGACCCTGATCAAAAGTTTACATACCCTGGTGATTTTGGCCTGATAACATGCACACAAGTTGACACAAAGGGGTTTGAATGGCTATTAAAGGTAACCATCCTCACCTGTGATCTGTTTGCTTGTAATTCGTGTGTGTGTATAAAAGGTCAATGAGTTTCTGGACTCCTGACAGACCCTTGCATCTTTCATCCAGTGCTGCACTGACGATTCTGGATTCTGAGTCATGGGGAAAGCAAAAGAATTGTCAAAGGATCTGCGGGAAAAGGTAGTTGAACTATATAAAACAGGAAAGGGATATAAAAAGATATACAAAGAATTGAGAATGCAAATCAGCAGTGTTCAAACTCTAATCAAGAAGTGGAAAATAAATTGACTTGTAATCTAACCTTAAATGTTTTAAAAGCTTACACTTGCTTATTGGTGGCTAAATGTAACCACCAATAAGCAAGTGCTATCCAGGGTGCTGAACCTAAAATGGTCTGGCTCCTAAGCTTTACATTCCTGCTTTTAAAATAAAGATAGCAAGAGAACGAAGAAAAATTGATAATAGGAGTAAATTAGAAAGTTGCTTAAAATAGCATGCTCTATCTGAATCATTAAATAAAAAAAATTGGGTTTAGTATCCCTTTAAAAACTTGCTTTGCACATGGGGCTTTCACCTGTGGTCAATTTATTTCTTAAATATTCATATGATTATGTTAAATACATTTTGTGTTTCTAACACTAGTTGTAAAGGGAATTTCCTCCCCTTACACCTAGTAGAAATAAATGTAAATTTTTGCACATTAACATCAATATTTGGTTAGCTAAAATTCGTTAACGGTTTCAGTGTGAACTGAACGAAAATTAAAGTTGAGCATTTAATGAAAGCTGAAAATAAGCCCATCGACTGTAATATAAATAGGGCTAGATTACAAGTGGAGCACTATTTAACACTCCCGCTTGAGCGTTACAAGCTTACAAGTTTGCGCGACGCACATAAAAAGCCGAACTTAGAATATCTTGTGCACGATTACATAGTCCCCCATAGAAGACAATGGAGCAAAAAAAGTGGAAAAGAAACCTAACACCCTACTCTTGCGCAAACCCGATCACATATTCTCAAGTGCACTAACCCAACATGCAAATATAAATATTTCACATTACAATGTTCTGCACATAGCAGAATATGTTCAATTTATTCATAAATACATATTAATATATATATATATATATATATAAATGTCTAAATGTAGGAGGGCACTCACAGGACTTGTATTGAAGTACAAAAAAGTGCAATTTTTTTTCCAATTAAGTTTCACATTGATTTCTAATGTCAACGTTTTGACCCATATATGGGCCTTCTTCAAGACGATTATGATCTAAAAATAAACACAAAATATACTTTTTGGAATCTAAGTGAACAATAAAACATACAAAACACATATTAAAAGGTAATTACAACAGTGACAGCCCACCACCATAGATTTTTTATTTTTACACAGCTCATATTTGAGCTCAATTTATTAAAAACCAAGGAAAAAAACAAAATTTATGCTTACCTGATAAATTTATTTCTCTTGTGGTGTATCCAGTCCACGGGTTCATCCATTACTTGTGGGATATTCTCCTTCCCAACAGGAAGCTGCAAGAGGACACCCACAGCAGAGCTGTCTATATAGCTCCTCCCCTAACTGCCACCCCCAGTCATTCGACCGAAGACAAGCAAGAAAAAAGGAGAAACTATAGGGTGCAGTGGTGACTGTAGTTTAAAAAATAAAAAACACCTGCCTTAAAATGACAGGGCGGGCCGTGGACTGGATACACCAAAATAGAAATAAATTTATCAGGTAAGCATAAATTTTGTTTTCTCTTGTAAAGGTGTATCCAGTCCACGGGTTCATCCATTACTTGTGGGATACCAATACCAAAGCTTTAGGACACGGATGAAGGGAGGGACAAGGCAGGAACTTAAACGGAGGGCACCACTGCCTGTAAGACCTTTCTCCCAAAAATAGCCTCCGAAGAAGCAAAAGTATCGAATTTGTAGAATTTAGAAAAAGTATGAAGTGAAGACCAAGTCGCCGCCTTACAAATCTGTTCAACAGAGGCCTCATTTTTAAAAGCCCATGTGGAAGCCACCGCTCTAGTGGAATGAGCTGTAATTCTTTCAGGAGGCTGCTGGCCAGCAGTCTCATAAACTAAGCGGATTATGCTTTTCAGCCAAAAAGAAAGAGAAGTTGCCGAAGCCTTTTGGCCTCTCCTCTGTCCAGAGTAGACAACAAACAAAGCAGATGTCTGACGAAAATCATTGTAGCTTGTAAATAAAACTTTAAAGCACGAACCATATCAAGATTGTGTAAAAGACGTTCCTTCTTTGAGGAAGGATTAGGACATATTGAAGGAACAACAATCTCCTGATTGATATTCTTATTAGATACTACCTTAGGAAGAAACCTAGGTTTGGTACGCAAAACTACCTTATCTGCATGGAAAATCAGATAAGGGGAATTACACTGTAAAGCAGATAACTCCGAAACTCTTCGAGCCGAGGAGATAGCTACTAAAAACAGAACTTTCCAAGATAAAAGTTTAATATCTGTGGAATGCAAAGGTTCAAACGGAACCCCTTGAAGAACTTTAAGAACTAAATTTAAACTCCATGGTGGAGCAACAGGTTTAAACACAGGCTTGATTCTAACTAAAGCCTGACAAAACGCCTGAACGTCTGGAACCTCAGCCAGACGTTTGTGCAAAAGAATAGACAGAGCAGAAATCTGTCCCTTTAAGGAACTAGCAGATAATCCTTTCTCCAATCCCTCTTGGAAAAAGGATAAAATTCTAGGAATCCTGACTTTACTCCATGAGTAACCCTTGGATTCACACCAATGAAGATATTTACACTATATCTTATGATAGATTTTCCTGGTGACAGGCTTTCGAGCCTGAATTAGGGTATGACCGATTCGGAAAAACCACGCTTCGATAGAATCAAGCGTTCAATCTCCAAGCAGTCAGCCGCAGAGAATTTAGATTTGGATGTTTGAAAGGACCTTGAAGTAGAAGGTCCTGCCGTAGCGGCAGAGTCCATGGTGGAAAGGATGACATGTCCACCAGATCTGCATACCAAGTCCTGCGTGGCCACGCAGGAGCTATCAAAATCACCGAAGCTCTCTCCTGCTTGATCTTGGCAATCAGTCGAGGGAGCAGAGCAAACGGTGGTAACACATAAGCCAGGCTGAAGGACCAGGGCGCTGCTAGAGCATCTATCAGCGCTGCCTTGGGATCCCTGGACCTGGACCCGTAACGAGGAAGCTTGGCGTTCTGACGAGACGCCATGAGATCCAGTTCTGGTTTGCCCCATAGTTGAATCAACTGGGCAAATACCTCCGGATGGAGCTCCCACTCCCCCGGGTGAAAAGTCTGCCGACTTAAAAAATCCGCCTCCCAGTTCTCTACTCCTGGGATATGGATAGCTGAAAGATGGCAAGAGTGAACCTCTGCCCATAGAATTATCTTTGAAACCTCCAACATAGCCAGGGGGCTTCTCGTTCCCCCCTGATGGTTGATATAGGCTACAGTCGTGATATTGTCCGACTGAAATCTGATGAACCTGACCTCCGCTAGCTGAGGCCAAACCTGAAGAGCATTGAATATCGCTCTTAGTTCCAGAATGTTTATCGGAAGGAGGGCTTCCTCCTGAGTCCACGAACCCTGAGCCTTCAGGGAGTTCCAGACTGCGCCCCAGCCCAGAAGGCTGGCATCTGTCGTCACTATAGTCCATTCTGGCCTGCGGAAGCTCATTCCCCTGGACAGATGGACCCGAGATAGCCACCAGAGAAGAGAATCCCTGGTATCCTGATCCAGATTTAGCAGTGGAGACAAAACTGTGTAATCCCCATTCCACTGACAGAGCATGCAAAGTTGCAGCGGTCTGAGATGTAGGCGGGCAAACGGAACTATGTCCATTGCCGCTACCATTAAGCCGATTACTTCCATACACTGAGCCACTGACGGCTGAGAAGTGGAATAAAGAGCACGGCAGGAAGTTAGAAGTTTTGACAACCTGACTTCTGTCAGAAAAATCTTAATTTCTACTGAATCTATCAGAGTTCCTAGGAAGGAAACTCTTGTGAGAGGGGAGAGAGAACTCTTTTCTTCGTTCACCTTCCACCCGTCAGACCTCAGGAATGCCAGAACAATGTCCGTATGGGACTTAGCGATTTGAAAAGTCGACGCCTGTATCAGAATGTCGTCTAGGTAAGGAGCCACCGCTATGCCTCGTGGCCTTAGAACCACCAGTAGGGACCCTAGAACCTTCGTAAAGATTCTTGGTGCCGTGGCTAACCCGAAGGGAAGAGCCACAAACTGGTAATGCCTGTCTAGGAAGGCAAACCTGAGAAACCGATGATGATCTCTGTGTATCGGAATGTGGAGATAAGCATCCTTTAGATCCACGGTAGTCATATATTGACCCTCCTGGATCATAGGTAGGATGGTTCGAATAGTCTCCATCTTGAAGGATGGGACCCTGAGAAATTTGTTTAGGATCTTGAGATCCAAGATTGGTCTGAAAGTTCCCTCCTTTTTGGGAACTATGAACAGATTTGAATAGAATCCCTGCCCCTGTTCCTCCCTTGGAACTGGGTGGATCACTCCCATGACCAGAAGGTCTTGAACACAACGTAAGAATGCCTCTCTCTTTATCTGGTTTGCAGATAATTGTGAGAGATGAAATCTCCCCTTTGGAGACGAGGCTTTGAAATCCAGGAGATATCCCTGGGAAACTATCTCCAACTAGATACGGTCCCGGATCGGGGGCTATTCCTTCATGCTGTCTTAGAGGCAGCAGCAGGTTTTTTAGCCTGCTTTCCCTTGTTCCAAGCCTGATTAGGTCTCCAGACTGGCTTGGACTGGGCAAAATTTCCTTCTTGTTTTGCAGCAGAGGAAGTTGAAGCTGCGCCACTCTTGAAGTTTCGAAAGGAACGAAAATTGGTCTGTTTGGTCCTTGATTTGTTGGACCTATCCTGGGGAAGGGCATGGCCTTTTCCTCCAGTAATATCAGAAATGATCTCCTTCAATCCAGGCCCGAATAGGGTCTGCCCTTTGAAGGGGATGTTAAGAAGCTTAGACTTTGAAGTAACGTCAGCTGACCAGGATTTAAGCCATAGCGCCCTACGCACCTGAATGGCAAAACCTGAATTCTTAGCCGTTAGCTTTGTTAAATGAAAACGGCGTCAGAAATAAATGAATTGGCTAACGTAAGGGCTCTAAGCCTGTCTAGGATATCATCCAACGGGATCTCCACCTGTAGAGCCTCTTCAAGAGACTCGAACCAGAAAGCCGCTGCAGCAGTGACTGAGGCAATGCATGCAAGAGGCTGGAGAATAAAACCTTGTTGTATAAAGATTTTCTTAAGGAAACCCTCTAGTTTCTTAGATCTAGGAAAGCACAACTGTCCTCGATGGGGATAGTTGTACGCTTAGCTAGGGTAGAGACTGCTCCCTCCACCTTAGGGACCGTCTGCCACGAGTCCCGTGTAGCGGCATCTATGGGAAACATCTTTTTAAAAGCAGGAGGGAGAGAGAACGGTACACCAGGTCTATCCCATTCCTTTGTAATAATTTCTGAAAACCTCTTAGGGATTGGAAAAACATCAGTGTAAGCAGGCACTGCAAAGTATTTGTCCATTTTACACAACTTCTCTGGGACTACAATGGTGTCACAGTCATCCAGAGTCGCTAAAACCTCCCTGAGCAACACGCGGAGGTGTTCAAGTTTAAATTTAAATGCTGTCATTTCAGAGTCAGACTGAAGTAACTCCTTCCCTGAATCAGAAATGTCACCCACAGATAGAAGCTCTCCTGCTTCGGCTTCTGTACATTGTGAGGGTATATCAGACACAGATACTAAAGCGTCAGAAAGCTCTGTATTTATTCTAGCCCCAGAGCTGTCTCGCTTTCCTTGTAACCCTGGCAGTTTGGACAATACCTCTGTGAGAGTATGATTCATAACTGCCGCCATGTCCTGTAAAGTAAACGCATTGGACGCGCCAGATGTACTTGGCGTCACTTGAGCGGGAGTTATAGGTTCTGACACATGGGGAGAGTTAGATGGCATAATCTCCCTTTTGTCAGTCTGAGAAACCTCTGGTGATAAATCTTTAAAAGCCATAATATGGTCTTTATAACTTATAGAAAGGTCAGTGCATTTGGTACACATTCTAATAGGGGGTTCCACAATGGCTTCTAAACATAATGAACAAGGAGTTTCTTCTATGTCAGACATGTTTAACAGACTAGTAATGAGACCAGCAAGCTTGGAAAACACTTTAATAAATGTGAAAAAGCAATTAAACAAAAACGGTACTGTACCTTTAAGAGAAAAAAACTACCACATAAACTGCAAATCAGTGTTAAAAAGTAGTAAACGCTACGAAATTTTTACAGTGTGTACAAGAGACTAAAGCAGCATTGCACCCACTTGCAAATGGATGATTAACCCCTTAGGCCCAAAAACGGATTAGAAAAACGGTAAAACCGTTAAAAAACAGTCAAACACACTGCCACAGCTTTACTGTGGCTCCTACCTTCCCTTAAACACAATTTTAGCAGGAAAGAACCCCTCTATAGTGGTCCTAGATGTCAGAGGACTCCTTTAGGGAAGCTGGATGTCTCAGTCTGTATAACAACTGCGCAAAAAGTGCGCGAAAATAGGCCCCTCCCACCATGCACTCAAAGTCAGAGGGCCTTAAAAAACTACTCCTAGGAGTAAAATAACAGCCATGTGGAAAACTAGGCCCCAAATAAAGATTTATCAACCTCAGAAAAAAAAGGTTTTTTATGTTAAGTTATGCAAACGTTTTAACACCAAGTACTATGAGAGTTAACATAAAAATTACCCTTATCTTGTAAGCATGATCCCAGTCGCTGTTAAATCACTGTATCAGGCTTACCTCAAACATATCAGGCACTGTCAGCATTTTCTAGACCTTATCATCTCTCTAGAAAATAATATTCTGAACATACCTCAAATCAGGTGATTTGCCAACTGTTACGGTTGCCTCCAGGCTGGCTGGAAGTTGGACCGTAGAAAAGGATGCTCCTAGCGCTCACCAAAGGATCATCAGCACCGTAGACACCATAGACTACTGCATAGCCACCATAAGTAATGCAGACTCTACGAACCACCGCTGCTGGGCTGGTATCTCGCCGTCTGCTCTGCGCCCTGGACCTACGACCAGGCTCCAGTAGGTGAACCTCTTCCTTCTGTAGCGTGAAGCAGGATCAGGAACAAGAGCTCTTACAAGAGCTCAGTAGCTAAGGGAGTATGAAGAGCATAGCAATCCCTGTAGTGATTATAGCTGTCCCCTACAAACATGAGTCAAGGCTGCAAGTTAGAGGGTCAGAAGAGGTCTGAAGTGCTGGAACACCCAGCCTGCTTTTTATTGAGGTTACATGCAAAAAGGACACTCTCAGGGGGAGGCATAAAATCCCCAATCACACATTTAGATAGAGAGACAACGCCCTTTGACAGGCCACAACATTACTTCAGCAGATAACAAGTTACACACAAGAAAACAATGCAGTCCATCTTATCAAATAGCAGTCTGACTCTGGAGGTAATTAGACAATGGGAATGTTTATCACTAAACTTAATTAGAGCTGATGCCAGCAAACTTGTATTTAGAAACTAGCTTCTTGAAGCTGAACAAAGTTAACTCTTTAGTTCTGACCGAAGGGTCTGTCACATAGCACTTAATGGCACACAATGAAAACTAATGCTTTTGTAACAGTGCTCCCTTTCTGTGGAACACTCTGCCTGTGTGGTACTTGGTTCAGTAAGCCCTATTTACTGAACCAAGTGGGAGAAAGCCAGGGACAAGTTATTTTACAGGTCTGGGGACATAGTCTTAAAGGGGCATTGTTCACCAAAGTCACAATATGTCCCCAGACGGTTCTTAAAGGGCCATACACACCCAATAAAAGTTAATACGTTTTCAGGGGCACAATCTTCCAGGGGCCATAGTCATGAGGAAGGAGGCTGGCAAATAGGCTCCTCCACAATCCAGGGAGGCAGGGCAATTTTCCATTTAAAGGGCCAGTTACAAATAGCAGTTTGTAACACCAACCGTCCCCCCAACTGAAGTTTTCTTTCCATACTCTTCAGTTATGTGTGAGAACAGGAATGGACCTTAGTTACAAACCGCTAAGATCATCAACCTCCAGGCAGATTCTTCTTCCAATTTCTGCCTGAGAGTAAAACAGTACAACGCCGGTACCGTTTAAAAATAACAAACTTTTGATTGAAGGTAAAACTACACTAAGTCACCACATATCTCTTGATACTTCCTTTCTTGTCGAGAGCTGCAAGAGAATGACTGGGGGTGGCAGTTAGGGGAGGAGCTATATAGACAGCTCTGCTGTGGGTGTCCTCTTGCAGCTTCCTGTTGGGAAGGAGAATATCCCACAAGTAATGGATGAACCCGTGGACTGGATACACCTTTACAAGAGAAAGAGGGGTTAACTTTCACAAGAACTATATCATCAATTAGCAACTACCAGTACAGCCCCTCATACACGGAGCACAACCCTCACTGTGCTGGATGTATCAAGTATTAAACTCCTACTCACGCTAAATCAGTACCTTTCCAACAGCTAAGGGCAACTTGATTGGTCATAGAAATTTCAACAACACACATGAGTGCATACTCACACACCTGTGCAAAATCAACAGTTTGCAACATTATCTACCATATCAGACTCTGAAAGCATGGGGGGGTTAACCCGTATCAGTGCTATGGACCAGAATAACACTATGTACATCCTATTTAAGGAACACCCTAAGCACAAAGGGGTAATAAAGTATAACTATCTGATTCCACACCGAATGTGACAGGAGTCCCATCTGTTAGATCACATACATATTGCCCGATACACCATCCTTGTAAGGGCAGCCCCTTAATCAGTTAGGATTCCCTTAGCGGAGGGCTAGCCATCACATAAGGCCTCACATATAAGTGAAAAAATGAAAGTAATCACAAGTATATTTATGACCAGCAGGTCCCTAGATTACTATTCAAAACAAACCGATTAAACAAATCAAATCACATATGAACAGATCAGAGTACATAGCCATTCATAGCGTATAAGCCCATCAAACATCAGCTAGATGACATGAATAAAATCATCCACTATGTTACAGAGACCAGACATGTCATATGCAATACTCCACACGGCATCTAGCGGAATCAAAAATACAGAAAAAAACCGACAAATATGACATCTCTATCAAACCGTCAGTTTATACAGCAAGAACAATCCAGCCTGCAAAAACTAATATATAACACACAAGTCAGCTAGGAGCGATATCAATAGTATAATAGCGTCTCACTTACTTTTGTGATGCAGCACGCATCACTCTCCAACGGTTTTTAAACCAAACTCCCAGCAAAGCAGCATGTACGAAGATACCGGAAATAACCAAATGAGTCTATTAAATAGCGCAACCGGTGCACATTTCTGGTATCTTCGTACATGCTGCTTTGCTGGGAGTTTGGTTTAAATACCGCAGGAGAGTGATGCGTGCTGCATCACAAAAGTGAGACGCTATTATACTATTGATATCGCTCCTGGCTGACTTGTGTGTTATACAGGTGAAACTCGAAAAATTAGAATATTGTGCAAAAGTTCATTTATTTCACTAATGCAACTTAAAAGGTGAAACTAATATATGAGATAGACTCGTTACATGCAAAGCAAGATAGTTCAAGCCGTGATTTGTCATAATTGTGATGATTATGGCTTACAGCTCATGAAAACCCCAAATCCACAATCTCAGAAAATTAGAATATTACATGCAATCAATAAAACAAGGATTGTACATAGAACAATATCGGATCTCTGAAAAGTATAAGCATGCATACTGTATGTACTCAGTACTCGGTTTGGGCCCCTTTTGCAGCAATTACTGCCTCAATGCGGCGTGGCATGGAAGCTATCAGCCTGTGGCAATGCTGAGGTGTTATGGAAGACCAGGATGCTTCAATAGCGGCCTTCAGCTCTTCTGCATTGTTCGATCTCATGTCTCTCATCTTTCTCTTGGCAATGCCCCATAGATTCTCTATGGGGTTCAGGTCAGGCGAGTTTGCTGGCCAATCAAGCACAGTAATCCCACGGTCATTAAACCAGGTTTCGGTGCTTTTGGCAGTGTGGGCAGGTGCCAAGTCCTGCTGGAAAATGAAGTCAGCATCCCCATAGAGCTCGTCTGCGGAAGGAAGCATGAAGTGCTCCAAAATCTCCTGGTAGACGGCTGCGTTGACCCTGGACTTAATGAAGCACAGTGGACCAACACTAGCAGATGACATGGCTCCCCAAATCAACACAGACTGTGGAAACTTCACACTGGGCTTCAAGCTTCTTGCAGTGTGTGCCTCTCCATTCTTCCTCCATACTCTGGGTCCTTGGTTTCCAAATGAGATGCAAAATTTGCTCTCATCAGAAAAGAAGACTTTGGACCACAGAGCAACAGACCAGGTCTGTTTTTCTTTAGCCCAGGTAAGACGCTTCTGACGTTGTTTGTTGTTCAGGAGTGGCTTGACAAGAGGAATACGACATTAGAAGCCCATGTCCAGGATCCGTCTGTGTGTGGTGGCTCTTGATGCACTGACTCCAGCCTCAGTCCACTCCTTGTGAAAGTCCCCAACACTTTTGAATGGCCTTTTCCTGACAATCCTCTCCAGGCTGCGGTCATCCCTGCTGTTTGTGCACCTTTTTCTTCCACACTTTTCCCTTCCACATAACTTTCTATTAATGTGCTTTGATACAGCACGTGTATGAGGGGCTGTACTGGTAGTTGCTAATTGATGGTATAGTTGTTGTGAAAGTTAACCCCTCTTTTTTCCTTGGTTTTTAATAAATTGAGCTCAAATATGAGCTGTGTAAAAAAAAAAAATTCTATGGTGGTGGGCTGTCACTGTTGTATTTACCTTTTAATATGTGTTTTGTATGTTTTATTGTTCACTTAGATTCCAAAAAGTATATTTTGTTTTTTTTAGATCATAAATCGTCTTGAAGAAGGCCCATATATGGGTCGAAACGTTGACATTAGAAATCAATGTGAAACTTAATTGGAAATAAAATTGCACTTTTTTTGTACTTCAATAAAAGTCCTGTGAGTGCCCTCCTACATTTAGACATTTCTACATACTTATATGAGGATAGCACCCGGGCCGTGATTACACCGGTGTGGAAGGATTGCTGGGCTACCGGCTATGTATTATATATATATATATATATATATATATATATATATATATATATATAAATATATATATGATTTTTTTGCACAAATATATATTTTTACCTATATATGATTATAGTTATATATATTTATATATATAGGAATATCTATTTAAAAATACATAGAACATATTCTGCTATGTGCAGAACATTGGAATGTGCACAGTATAATACTTTATTAAATATGAATATTGCATAAATATGCTTTTTCATGTTTTCATCTACTTGACTGCAAAGGGCTCCCATACACATATATATGTCTATATGTGTATACATATGTATTTATGTGTTTATATGTGTATATATGTCTGTAAATACATATATACACATATATATGTTAAAGCCTTTTGTAGTCTATCACCTGAGACCTCATGTCTTTGAGCCCTTATATCTTTTTTGTGCAATTTTTTTTAAACTAATTTTTATCAGACAGTGTTATGATTGTAACTGTACTTTATAATGTATCTTTGATGTGTTTTGTGACACTTGTTTCACAAAACATTTAACCAGAGCTCTGAGGTTGCGGTAATCATGCAAGCTTAAATCGTGATAAGCCACTTTTCGCTTGCGCATAACTGTGTGCCGTTCGCGATATGGCCCTAAATAAAAAAAATTCGTATTGAGGTTGATACATTCAATGCAACCTAGGTTCCAAAATGGCAGCACCCATTATTAGAGAGAGGTACATGAAATGTATTAAATATTAGTAAAGTCCTCCAGCCTTGTTGGTACTTGATAGGATGCTTTCCTAAGATATGGCCTTACAATCTAAGTATTCTCTAAGCCAGAGTTGGGTTTGAACCATCTACTTGTTCCCTGAGGAACAGTTCACCCAGCCTTGCAGTCTGAATCTTTATCTTGATCATTTTCTATGGTCTGGATCTCACTGCTAATGGGAAATCTGATTAAAGTCCAAAGATAGCGCTCCATGTTTTAGGAGTAAATCGCTGTGATGTGCAGCTAAATTCTCAATAAAAGACAAAATCCAGGTTTAAATAAATAAATAAAGGTTATTAAAACCACAGCAATATTTATATAATGTTAAAACACACAATTAAAATGAATCTAGAACAATAAAAACCTCAGTGTAAAACAGTGAAAACAACAAATGATAACCAACAAATAAAACATATTTCTAACCATTTGAAGAAGGTGGTCCAGAAAAGGTTCTTCACATCTCAGCTATGAGACACATGCTACAATAACTCCAAAAACTAAATTTATGCTTACCTGATAAATGTATTTATTTCTTGACACGGTGAGTCAACGGATCATCATCAATTACTGTTGGGAATATCACTCCTGGCCAGCAGGAAGAGGCAAAGAGCACCACAGCAGAGCTGTTAAGTATCACCTCCCTTCCCACAAAGCCCAGTCATTCGACCGAATGAAAAGGAGAGAAAGGAAATAACACAAGGTGCACAGGTGCCTGAAGTTTATATAAAAAAGGCCTGTCGAAAAAAATAGGGAGGGCTGTGGACTCACCGTGTCAAGAAAGAAAGAAATATATCAGTTAAGCATACATTTTGTTTTCTTTCTAATAACACAGTGAGTCCACGGATCATCATCAATTACTGTTGGGAATCAATACCCAAGCTAGAGGACACAGATGATAAGGGAGGGACAAGACAGGTAACCTAAACAGAAGGCACCACTGCTTGCAGAACCTTTCTCCCAAAAGAACCTCAGCCGAGGCAAAAGATCAAAATTATAGGATTAAGAAAAGAGTGCAAAGAAAATCAATTCGCAGCCTCACAAATCCGTTCTACAGAGGCCTCAATCTTGAAGGCCCAAGAAAAAGAAAACAGCCCTAAAGGAAAGAGCTGTAATTCTCATAGGAGACTGCTGTCCAGTCGACCCCTATGCCAAACGATACTACTTCTCAACCAGAGATAAAGAAAAGTGGCAGTAGCTTTCCGACCCTTACGTCTTCCAGAAAGAAAACAAACAACGCCTAAGACTGGCGAAAATCTTTAGTCTCCTGTAGATAGAAATAAAGAACCCACACAACTACTAAGTTGTGCCACAACCGTTCCTTATGAGAGGAAGGATTAGGACAGGGAGAAGGAACCATAATTTTCTGATTCATATTTCTGTCCGAAATCACTCTAGAACTGCCTTATCCGCATGAACTATGA
Source organism: Bombina bombina (assembly GCF_027579735.1). Taxonomy (NCBI): domain Eukaryota; kingdom Metazoa; phylum Chordata; class Amphibia; order Anura; family Bombinatoridae; genus Bombina; species Bombina bombina. Next base: position 545,259,780 of record NC_069505.1, on the reverse strand, counting down.
GATAAGGAGAATTACACTGCAATGCTGACAGCTCAGAACCCTCCGAACAAAAGATTAGCAGTAACAATTATGACTTTATTATTATTATTATTATCGGTTATTTGTAGAGCGCCAACAGATTCCGCAGCGCTATAAACAAAGGGGGAGTACAACAAAACAATTATAGGGTAGAGGGCCCTGCCAAGAGTTGCACTGTTGTAGTCAGCTCTTAAGAAGGTGATCTACAAACAGCTGGACTTTTAGGCTTACATGCTAAGAGGGTTCAGGGGATTGCAGTGGAGGAGAGGAACTGGTATTAGGAAAGGTTAGCGTAGGTTGTATGCGTCCCTGAACAGTAGAGTCTTTAGGGAGCACTTGAAGCTTTTAAAATTAGAAGAGAGTCTTGTGGAGCGAGGCAGAGAGTTCCACAAGATGGGAGCCAGTCTGGAGAAGTCCTGTAAACGGGAGTGTGATGAGGTGACAAGAGAGGAGGAGAGTAGGAGGTCATGAGCAGAGCGAAGGGGACGGGAGGGAGAGTATCTGGAGACAAGGTCTGAGATGTAGGGGGGAGCAGTGCTGTTGAGGGCTTTGTATGTAAGAGTGAGAGTTTTGTGTTTGATCCTAGAGGAAGCCAGTGAAGGGATTGGCAGAGAGGCGCAGCAGATGAAGAGCGACGTGTAAGGAAGATGAGTCTGGCAGAGGCGTTCATTATGGATTGTAAAGGAGCTAGGCGGCAGGTGGGGAGACCAGAGAGGACAGAGTTGCAGTAATCAAGGCGGGAAAGAATGAGAGAGTGGATTAAAATCTTAGTTGTGTCTTGTGTAAGGAAGTGTCTAATTTTAGAGATGTTTTTAAGGTGGAAGCGGCAGGCTGTAGCCAAGGACTGAATGTGAGGAGTGAAGGAAAGATCTGAGTCAAATGTGACCCCGAGACATCGGGCATGCGGGGTAGGGGTAATGATGGAGTTGTCGACAGTTATAGAGATATTGGGGGTGGAGATTTTGGAAGAAGGGGGGAAAATGAGGAGCTCAGTTTTGGAGAGATTTAGCTTGAGGTAGTGAGAGGACATCCAGGAAGAGATGTGAGAAAGACAGTTAGTGACACGGGTTAGCAAGGAAGGAGATAGTTCTGGTGCAGAGAAGTAGATTTGGGTGTCATCGGCATACAAATGATATTGGAAACCGTGGGACTTAATAAGGGAACCTAGTGATGACGTATAGATTGAGAAGAGAAGGGGACCGAGGACAGAGCCTTGCGGTACTCCGACAGAAAGTGGTGACGGGGCAGAGGAGGCCCCAGAGAAGGCTACACTGAAGGTACGGTTTGACAGGTAGGAAGAGTGCCACGAAAGGGCTGTGTCACAGATGCTGAAGGATTGGAGGGTTTGGAGCAAAAGAGGGTGGTCGACAGTGTCAAAGGCTGCGGACAGATCAAGGAGGATAAGCAGAGAGAAGTGGCCTTTTGATTTAGCTGTAAGTAGGTCGTTGGTGACCTTAACAATAGCTGTCTCTGTGGAGTGATAGGGACGAAATCCAGATTGCAGCGGGTCAAGAAGGGAGTTTAACGTAAGGAAATGGGATAGGCGTGCATATACTAGTTTTTCGAGAAGCTTTGAAGCAAGAGGGAGGAGGGAAATAGGGCGGTAGTTGGATGGGGAGGTAGGATCAAGGGAAGGTTTTTTGAGGATAGGTGTGACCAGTGCATGTTTCATTGATGAGGGAAATGTACCAGTGCTGAGGGAGAGGTTGAAAATGTGTGTTAGTATAGGGGTAAGGGTAGCAGAGAGAGAGGGGAGCAGCTGTGAGGGGATAGGGTCAAGGGGACAGGTAGTGAGGTGAGAGCGCAGTATAAGTGCTGAAACTTCATCCTCAGTAACAGGGGAGAATGAACTAAGTTTCAGGTTATGAGGGTTGTGGTTGAGTGAGAGTATTTGAGGGGGGGAGAGAATGGAATTGTGTTGAGAGCTGATTTCATGTCTGATGGAATCAATTTTGTTAATGAAGTGACTGGCAAAGTCTTGAGCTGACAGAGAAGTTGTATTAGGAAGTGGGGGAGGACGGAGTAGAGTATTGAAAGTGGAGAACAGACGTTTTGGGTTTGAAGAAAGATTAGAGATAAGAGTAGAGAAGTAGTGTTGCTTGTGGAGATTAAGGGCAGAGTAGTAGGAGTTCAAGATGAATTTGTAATGAAGAAAATCAGCTGAACTCCGTGATTTTCTCCAATGCCGTTCAGCAGTACGGGAACATCTGCGTAGGTACCGTGTCAGAGGAGTATGCCAGGGCTGGGGATGAGTGTGTGATTTCCTAGCAGTGGTAAGAGGGGCGAGATTGTCAAGGACGGATATAAGGGTGGAATTATAGTGGCAGATAGATTGTTCAGGGCAGGAAAAGGAGGAGAAGGATGAGAGGAGCGGTTGAAGGGAATTAGCAAGTTGTTGCTGATCTAAAGACCTAATGCTTCTGTGAAGTTTGGTGTGAGGAGTAGAAGGTGGGAGAGTTGTAGGAAGGGATGATATGTTGCAGGTAAGGAGATGGTGGTCAGAAAGAGGAAAAGGGGAGTTTGAGAGAGTGCATCGATAGCTAAAGATCAGGTCAAGGGAGTGACCGTCTTTGTGAGTGGGAGAATCAGTCCATTGTGACAGACCGAAAGAGGAAGTGAGATGCAGAAGTTGTTTAGCAGATGAGGCAGTGGGATTGTTAAGGGGGATGTTGAAGTCACCAAGAATGAGGGCAGGGGTGTCTGAGGAAAGGAAATAAGGAAGCCAGGCAGCAAAGTGATCTAAAAATTGAGTTGGGGAGCCAGGGGGGCGGTATATGACTGCAACACGTATAGAGAGGGGAGAGAATAACCGAATCATGTGTGCTTCAAATGAAGAAAATGTGAGTGAAGAGAAGGGCTGTATTTGTTGGAAGGTGCAACGAGAGGAAAGTAAAATACCGACACCACCTCCTTGTCTATTGCCAGACCTAGGAGTGTGGCTGAAATGGAGACCCCCATGTGACAGTGCAGCATTGGATGCTGTGTCTGAGGTAGAGAGCCAGGTTTCTGTAAGAGCCAGAAGGTTAAGAGAGTGGGAGATAAAGAGATCATGGATAGAAGTTAGCTTGTTGCAAACAGAGCGAGAGTTCCAGAGTGCACAAGTGAAGGGGGAGGGGTTTTTAGATGTAAGAGGAATGCGATTAAGGTTACCAGAGTTTAGTTTATGAAGTCTTTTGAAAGGCACACAAGGATGTGAAAGGTTAGGAGGTTGTGAGGGACCAGGATTAGGGGAGATGTCGCCAGCAGCTAGTATGAGCAAGAGGGAGAGTGACATGAGATGAGAAGCAGATTTGCAGTAATGAGACTGTTGTTTAACTGAAGTGCAGGGGGGAGAGAGAGTATTTAGGAATAAGTAGAGTTCATGAGTACAAAAGTAAGGTGAGTATAAGAGAGATGGGCTAATGAACAGTGCAGGTGGAGAGGGAGAAGGAGTAAGAGAGTAATGTAGTTTGTTGTAGAGACAAGAGGTAGAAAAAAGGAATATGAAGATATTGAGCATTATTCTGAAAGTGGGAACCAAGTAAACACATAAGACACAGTGTTACAGCAGCACTTGCAAAAGGATACAATGATATACATAAAACATAGTAATACAAGAGTACTTGCCTTGCCCCTTGCCCAATTCTTGTATAATTCTTAAAAATTAATGCCTCACTTATAAAATGTTCACTTGGAAAATGTGAACATATGCTATTTTTAAAAAGTACACAGCCCTGTAAGCAGTGCACCCCTGTGCAGTGCACATCCCCGAACTAGTCTGAAATATATACAGGTAGGGCAGTCAGCTGAGTCCACTAAATTTACTTAATTGCTAATCAAAGACAGTTGGTAAGGCCAATTGGAATGTTAGAATCTGGTCAGGGTGAGATGAGTTAAGTAAACAGACAGTAAAATTGGGAGGGGGTTAAAACTGTGACATAAGAAAACTATAAATTTTAGAGTTATAGCAAGTATTGATAAGGAGTGAGCATCACATGGCAATTAACTAGACATTAGAATTGAGACATTGGGAAAAATCATTACAAAAAATGCAGGACTTAATTTTAACAGACTAAATTCAATTGCTCAATATATATATATATATATATATATATATATATATATATATATATATATATATATATATATATACATACACACACACACACAGAGGGATTTGTGGTAAAATGACAGAAAAGCAGGAAATAGCAAGATTTCAGTGCAGGGCCTGAGTTCACGTACCAAAAAGAGGGATTTGTTGTAAAATGACAGAAAAGCAGGAAATAGCAAGATTTCAGTGCAGGGCCTGAGTTCACGTACCAAAAAGAGGGATTTGTTGTAAAATGACAGAAAAGCAGGAAATAGCAAGATTTCAGTGCAGGGCCTGAGTTCACGTACCAAAAAGAGGGATTTGTTGTAAAATGACAGAAAAGCAGGAAATAGCAAATTTCAGTGCAGGGCCTGAGTTCACGTACCAAAAAGAGGGATTTGTTGTAAAATGACAGAAAAGCAGGAAATAGCAAGATTTCAGTGCAGGGCCTGAGTTCACGTACCTGAAAGCAGAAGAGACAGTAGGTTAACTCAGCATTCCTTAGCAGATGTCAGTAGGCAGTTTGATAGTTAGTAACCAGCAGTGTGGAGAGTATTGAGTGTAATTCTTGTATAATTCTTAAAAATTAATGCCTCACTTATAAAATGTTCACTTTGAAAATGTGAACATATGCTATTGTTAAAAGTACACAGCCCTGTAAGCAGTGCACCCCTGACTTCAAAGATAAAAACCTAATAACTATGGAATGCATAGGCTCAAACGGAGCCTGATGAAAAAACTTTAAAAACAAGGCTAAAACACCAAGAAGGAGCAACAGATTAACATACAGGCCTGATTCTGGCCAGGGTCTGTCAAAAGGATTGAACATCCGGCACGTCCGCCAGATGCTTGTGCAACAGAATGAATAAGGCGGAAATCTGACTCATGAGGGTACTGACAGATAACCCCTTCACAAGGCCTTCCTGGACAAAAGGCAAAATCCTAGGGATCCTGACCTTGTTTTAAGAAGACCCTATAGCCTCACACCAATAAAGGTATTACACCAAAACTCTCTAGTGACAGGCTTACAAGCCTAAATCATGGACCCAATAACCAATTGGATGAAGAAAAAAGCTCCTTGAGAAGAAGGTCCATTCTCAGAGGAAGCCTCCACGGAGGTAAAAAAGACATTCCTCCTAGGACTGCATACCAAATCCTGCGAGACCACGCAGGAGCTATAAAAATCACTGACGCTCACCCTGCTTGACCCGAGCAAAGACTCGAGATTGGAGAGCAAACGTAGGAAGGGATATGTTCACCTTCCGTAGCAAGGAACTGCCAGTGCATCAGACAGAAAAAACCCAGAGGATCTCTCAACCTCGAACCGGACTTAGGAAGCTTGGTGTCCTGAAGAGACGCCATCCGCTCCAATTCCAACAATCCCATTTGGTTGTTAAACTGAGAGCCCTTATGGATGGAGACCCCACTCCCCGGGATGAAAAGTCTAACTACACAGGAATCCGTTTCCCAAAGTCCACATCTGGAATGTAGATTGCAGATAGACACAATTGTCAACTTCTGCCCCCTGACCAATCTAAAACACACACCTCCTACATGGCTAAGGAACTCTGAGTTCCACCCTGAGAGTTGATAAAAACCATAGAGGTGACAATGTCTGACTGGAAACCAGCTAAGGACGACTGAGGACAAGACATCAGAGCATTGAAAAACGCTCCCATCTCCAAGAGGAGAACAGACACTTCTGAGTCCAAAATCCCTCCCCTAAACAGGGCCCAAATCGATTCCCAGTCCAGCTGGTTGGTGTCCGTGGACACAACACCCAGGAATGTCTCTCGAGGCACGCGCCATGAAACATCTTGAGAAAACACTACGGGGTAGAGACTCTTGTCGACTGATCTAGATCTATTCTCCGAGACAGATCCAACTTCCAATTTATGGAAAACAGCAATACATTGAAAATACTGGAAGGGGAAGTCAAGTCAAGTCAACTGTAGCTAGAACCGTCCAACTTCCTGGATGGAAAATATCCAGCGATTTACCAGACCACAAAAACCTAGTTGTTGGCCGGATAGGGTACTACAGAAAAAGAAAACAAATAAACCCTTGACAGTCTGACCACTGTCAGAGGATTCCTCTAGTCCGAGAATCTAATAAAGGTCTTGTAGAAGGAAAAAGGGGACTCTCCTTCAGATTCATTTCCCCACTATGGGAAAGAAGCTTTGACAAGAGTTCTCAAAGAGAAACTGCTCGAAGAATGAGTGCCACCTGAGCCTTATGATGTCCAGAAGGTATGTACTACCCTAGGAGCTAAAAGTCCTTCTAGGACTTGAAGACAAAGTCCGTAGCCTGCAAAACATGATTTAGTTGAGGCTATTAGACCCCCCTCAGAGAGGTGGAACTCACTAAGAGGAACACAAAGCCACCGCTAGATTTGAACTCTCTACCTTCAGCCTTTAAGGTAGCAAACTTGAGAAGATGCCAAATCCTGTGAACAAAAAGTACACAACCTTCAGGTCTATGTTCGATATGAACAGGCCCTCTTGAACCAAAAAAATAATACTACTTGAAGGTCAGAACCTGAGAAGCTTGAAGAAACTACCTAGCTCCTGTTCTCAGACAGGGACTAGAACTATCACTCCCAGAGAGAGATGTCATCGTATGGAATTGTAAATAATCAAAAAGAGAATCTGCTCCTGGGAAGAAATCAAGATTGGATTTCAAAAGGTATGACTGACACAGGATAAGGAAACCGAAAACTTGCCTATAGCTCTACTCTCATGACGATTAGTGAAAAACATATTACCACCTACAATTCAAAGGAATACTGTCAGACCAAGACCAAACAAGGTCGCCTCCTTGAAAAGGAAACGCCAGAAGCGTGAATTTGGGGAAAACTCAAAATATTAACACTACAACAGCAGAACATAGCCTTGGCTGTACCGCTTAGCTACAGGGAGGCCCTTTATCCTGCCAATAGGCAGTCACAATATCCACACAGCAAGCACAGCAAGTCTAGAAAAAACAAGGCATTGAACACCGTGCAGGAGAATGGATTCAGTGACAGGAAATCTTTTCAAGGACGGAATACAGGAAGAAAAGGCATCCCCCTAGCCTCTCCCATTCCTGTAAAATTCCAAAGAACGTTGAAATGAGCAGGTTCACAAAAGGAAAGACCTTCAAAGGTTGACAGCGACAGAGTAATCAATGTCGTCCAAATAGCCAAAACCTCCTTTAACAGTAGTCGAGGTGTGCAAGCATACATCTAAAGAAAACCACTTCAGATCAGATGAAGGAATTATACTGTCCGAATCTGAGAGTTCACACACAGAACTACTGGCAAATTCTCCTCATCAAAACGTAGGAAGAAAAACAACCTGTGCAGAGCAGAAACCTTCAATCTGAGTATAGCAAATGTCCTCTTGCATTTTCCATGAAGCATAGGAAAAGCAGATCAAGCCACAGCTACCACAGAGGAATGCTGAGCTGCAAATCTGTGGGCAAATACACTTCTCCTGGAGATTGAGAGGAACCGCAGGGCACTGCATGTGACGTCAACAAAGCTTGGGACAAGGGAATAGAAGCTGTATCATTGCCTGAACAGCATCATCCTAAGAGATATTGAGTTCAGGGATAAACAATCCAATTTGTGACATATATAAACACTATGTGTTAAAAAATTATACCTGTCAGAACAGAGTATGACTCACAGTTGTACGCTAAAAACACTTATAACTCAAGCGACAGCATGCACTACATATAGAAGAAGTCCCTAGATTCCAAAAAAAAACAGACAGCCCCTTATAAACTGAAAGAGACAGGCACCTTATTAATGTAATATAACTTAAAAAGATTTAGACTAATATAATAAATTATAGAGCTGAGAAAGACATGGTTATTATTAAATAATATGCACATCGTCTTCTACCCTTTCTTAATGTTAACATAACTTTTAAACAGAAAGAGACACACATAAAAATCTAATATAACTTAAAAAAAATTAGATTAATATAATAAAGAATAAGGCTGTTTGTCTTTAGAAAAAAACAAACTGTCTTTATTAATAAATATGTATATCTCCCTCTGCCTTTCCTTAAGTGTTAACGGTAGAGAGTGCATAACCTATTGCATAAGCAAAACAAAGGAAAAACTCCTCCGTTCTATCGGCAACAAGCAGGCGTGGCTACAGACCGGCACAGATAGAGCCGAAAATGGCACCGCTCTGTCCAAACAAAGAAGGCGGGGCTTACTAAGCCACGCAGGTCTTAATAGTACCACACATGTCGGAACAAAAATGAAGCGCGCCTTAACCCCGTGTCACATCATCCAACCATCTGTCAACCGGCATAAAAGGCACACAGTGCTACTGGCCAAAAAACGTACTTAGGGACCATAATCCGGCTACAACATATTGAACAAGTCCTGAAGCCCATAAAAAGCGTTGCTCAATACATTCACTAAAGAGCACGCTAACACTATTTGTAACCCACATATCAGCAGGTTTCTCGCAATAAAAGCTATAACAGACTGAACAGTTAGCTATCGAGAAACAAAAGCTAACAAGAGTATACCGTAAAGATTCACACAGGAATCCTTATTAACCCTTAATGAACTCAACTAATTAGGGTATAATTAACCCCTAGTCACCAGTGCCTGAGTCCTGCCATAAAATAACCTTCCCAAGGATATAAAATGTCCCAGAATAATTCAGCCATTTCTTTAAAAGTGCAAGTCCCCCAAACAAAAGAAGACTGAGCACTTACCTACATCTAGCCATCCGGCAGGAGGACAGTTTACCCAGCATGAGAGGATGCCGCTCCCCACAAAGGCCTGTAGAAAGAAAGAAAATCAGAATAAACCTATTCTGGTTTTCTGTATTAGGGCAGCAAAGTGATAGGAAAACGCAGCAAGGCCCAACTTACAAGTTCCTAACTGCTTTAAAGCCACCACTGCCCTACTGAAGAGACTAACGTGGAGCACAGCTAAACCCAGCTTGACAGGGAAGACCCGAGCAAGCTTGCCCTGTCTTCAAAACAAACAAATCTTGTTAGAAGAATCTTTATCAGACACCTAATTACTTCACCTCCTCCTTGCACTAGAGGCAAAGAGAATGACTGGGGTTTGTGGGAAGGGAAGTGATACTTAACAGCTCTGCTGTGGTGCTCTTTGCCTCCTCCTGCTGGCTAGGAGTGATATTCCCAACAGTAATTGATAATGATCCGTGGACTCACCGTGTCATTAGAAAGAGAGAGCGCATGTTCTAGTTAACATAACTCTTGAGGATCACACCTTCTTGATCTAGAACAACGCAAGATGCTCATAGTTTGAGGAACAAAAACAGTCACATGTCCAAGCCCCCACAATTCTTACATCTCTCAAGATTCTTTCTGGATCATCCCATGCAAAATATATCAACCCATGTGTAGTGATTGTTTACTAAATTTTTTGAACAACAGACAAGCAAACTATTACCCCTACCCTTAGTGACTTTGCCAGTGAATCTAAAAGAATATTTGAAACAAACCACACTTGTTTTCAACAAACAAATCCCTGCTCATATTTGGTGCAAAATGTGTAAAAAGAGGAGACCATTTGAGTGTGCTGTCTCCAGCAGCTGTTTTTCCTTGTGTATTTAACAAAGTTTTTAAAAAAACTTTTTGGTATTTTTTATACAATGGAATTTTTTTTATGTCTTTGTCTATAACAAACTGTAAGCTTCTTTTTGTATTAATAGTCTAACGATTATGTCTTTTCTGATGACTAGTAAGAGATGAGTGGCTAATATAAGCCTTTCCACATTTACCACAAATATGTGGTTTCTCTCCTGTATGTATTCTTTTGTGCATGATAAGTGACGACCCTTGACTAAATGATTTCCCACATTCAGAACATTTATAGGGTTTCTCCCCTGTGTGTGTCCTTAAGTGTGTAACAAGTCCAGGTTTGTGCCGGAAAGATTTATCACACTGAGAACAAGGAAATGGTTTCTCTCCTGTATGTACACGCAAGTGTGTAACAAGTGCTGATTTGTAGATAAATTGTTTCTCGCAATGAGTACAAGCAAACGGCTTATCTTCTAAGTGTCTTTTACGGTGGCTAAGAAGTGTTGAATGACTAACAAAACATTTTCCACAGTCAATACAATGAAAAGGCCTTTCTCCGTTATGTTGCCTTTCATGTATAGTGAGATAACATTTACAATTAAAACCCCTTCCACACACAGAGCACATATATGGTTTCTCTCCTCTGTGAATTCTTATATGATTAAAAAACATTTTCTTTTTATCAAAATCTTTTCCACATTCACTGCATCTGTACTCTATTTGCTGTATAATGTTAACACTATTTACAACAGGAGGATTGTATGCATCAGTAATCTCTGTAGAATTTTGTGTTGATATAGGATATTTTCTTTTGCAATCAGCTTCATTTAACTTCCACTTTTCATCACCTTCAATAAGACTATTATTTGATTGACGAGTTAAATGAGATGTTTCCATTTTGACTTCCGTCTTGATTGTATGTGAATCTGAAGAAAAAATACATGGCAAATAGAACTGTTTTAATACATAGTCTAAACCTGACTCTTCTTTAAGATCTGATTGCTAAATGACACAATGTATTAATAGTGAAACAATATAGTATATGTTCACTCATTTAACATTATGATATATATGACCATGAAATAGAATAAGTAAAATATATATATATATATATATATTTATTTATTTTTTTATTTTAAAAATAAACAAGAAGCAAAAATTAATAAAAAAATAACTTATTGTGTAGACTCTGAAATCTAAAATATTTCATCAAAAATGTATATAAAATGCAAAATAATATAATATATGACCGGTTAAACTGAAAAGGTAAAAAAAAAAAGTTGAAGAAAAAAAAAAAGAAAAAATTACTAAATAATATTTTTTTTGCAATTGGCTTGTTTTAATGTCCACCACTCACCACCTTCAACAAGATAATTATTTGTCTGAAGAATTATATGAGATGCTTCCTTTTTGACTTCCATCTTGATTGCATGTGGCTCTGGAAAAAAACACATTAAATAAAGTTGTTTTAATACACAGTCTAAACCTGACTCTTCTATAAGATCTCACCATTAATACATTGTACCATTTTTTCTCTCCCTATTTTTGACTATTGAAACAAATAAAGGGGTCTTTCATTCATGAAGTGTAAGATACTTTATGTAGAAAAGCTCCTTTATTTGTTTCAATCGATTACCGGTTCTTAAAATTTTTTAGCTGTGGCCTGCAGTAGCAGCTAAGAACAGTGATTGATTGAAACAAATAAAGGAGCTTTCTACATGAAGTATCTTATACTTCATGAATGAAAGTCCCCTTTATTTGTTTCAATAGTCAAAAATAGAGAGAAAAAAATGGTACAATGTATTAATGGTGAAACAATATAGTATATGTTCACTCATTTAATATTATGATATGTATGTCCATGAAATAGAACAAGTAAAAAAAATATAAATATATAAGTAAAAAGAAAAAAAAAGTTAAAGAAGCAAAAATTAATTAAAAAAACTTATTGTGTAGAATCTGAAATCTAAAATCATTCATCAAAATGTATGAAACATGCAAAGTAATATATGATCAGTTAAACTGAAAAGTTAAAAACCATACACTGAATAAATTTAAATGTGAATGTTATGAGGAGGCCATTGGAGTGTGCTGTCTCCAGCAGCTGTTTTTCCTTGTGTATTTAACAAAGTTTGGAAAAAAAACTTTTTGGTATTTTTTATACAATGGAATTTTTTTTATGTCTTTGCCTATAACAAACTGTAAGCTTCTTTTTTGTACTAATAGTCTAACGATTATGTCTTTTCTGATGACTAGTAAGAGATGAGTGGCTAAAATAAGCCTTTCCCCATTTTCCACATATATGTGGTTTCTCTCCTGTATGTATTCTTTTGTGCATGATAAGTGACAACCCTTTACTAAATGATTTCCCACATTCAGAACATTAATAGGGTTTCTGCCCTGTGTGTGTCCTTAAGTGTGTAACAAGTCCAGGTTTGTGACGGAAGGATTTATCACACTGCGAACAAGGAAATGGTTTCTCTCCTGAATGTACGCGCATGTGTGTAACAAGTGCTGATTTGTAGATAAATTGTTTCTCGCAATGAGTACAAGCAAACGGCTTATCTTCTAAGTGTCTTTTACGGTGACTCAGAAGTGTTGAATGACTAACAAAACATTTTCCACAGTCAATACAATGAAAAGGCCTTTCTCCGTTATGTTGCCTTTCATGTATAGTGAGATAACATTTACAATTAAAACCCCTTCCACACACAGAGCACATATATGGCTTATCTCCTCTGTGAATTCTTATATGATTAAAAAACATTTTCTTTTTATCAAAATCTTTTCCACATTCACTGTATCTGTACTCTATTTGCTGTATAATGTTAACACTATTTACAACAGGAGGATTGTATGCATCAGTAATATCTGTAGAATTGTGTGTTGATATAGGATATTTTCTTTTGCAATCAGCTTCATTTAACTTCTACTTTTCATCACCTTCAATAAGACAATTATTTGATTGACGAGTTAAATGAGATGTTTCCTTTTTGACTTCCGTCTTGATTGTATGTGAATCTGGAGAGAGAAAAAAATACATGGTAAATTAAACTGTTTTAATACATAGTCTAAACTTGACTCTTCTTTAAAGATCTGATTGCTAAATGTCAAATTTAATCTAATTTAAAAGTACATAAACAGGGAGAAACAAAAATGGTACAATGAATTAATAGTGAAACAATATAGTATAGGTTCCCTCATTTAACATTATGATATATATGACATGAAATAGAACAAGTAAAAAAAATATAAATATATTTTTTAAAGAAAATAAACAAGAAGCAAAAATGAATAAAAAATAACTTATTGTATAGACTCTGGAATCTAAAATATTTCATCAAAAATGTATATAAAATTCAAAATAATATAATATAATATATGACCGGTTAAACTGAAAAGGTAAAAAAAAGTTAAAGAAAAGAAGAAAAAAAAAAGAAATAAATTACTAAATATTTTTTTTTTTTGCAATTGGCTTGTTTTAACGTCCACCACTCATCACCTTCAGCAACACAATTATTTGTCTGAAGAATTATATGAGATGCTTCCTTTTTGACTTCCATCTTGATTGCATGTGGCTCTGGAAAAAAACACATTAAAGGGACAGTCTACCATAGAACTGTTATTGTTTTAAAAGATAGATGATCCCTTTATTACCCATTCCCCAGTTTTGCAAAACCAACACAGTTATATTAATATACTTTTTACCTCTGTGATTACCTTGTATCTAGGTACCTTCTTCCAGCCCCCTGATCACATGACTGTGACTGTTTATTATCTATTGTCTTAAATTTAGCATTGTTTTGTGCTAAATCTTAAATAACCCCCTGTGCCTGAACACAGTGTTATCTATATGGCCCACGTGTACTTTTTGTCTCTTTGTGTTGAAAAGAGATTTAAAAAGCATGTGATAAGAGGCAGCCCTCAAAGGCTTAAAAATTAGCATTTGAGCCTACCTATGTTTAGTTTAAACTAAGAATACCAAGAGAAAAAAGCAAATTTGATGATAAAAGTAAATTGGAAAGTTGATTAAAATTAAAAGTCCTATCTGAATAATGAAAGTTTAATTTATACTAGACTGTCCCTTTAAATAAAGTTGTTTTAATACATAGTCTAAACCTGACTCTTCTATAAGATCTCACCATTAATACATTGTACCATTTTTTCTCTCCCTAATTTTGACTATTGAAACAAATAAAGGGGTCTTTAATTCATGAAGTATAAGATACTTTATGTAGAAAAGCGCCTTTATTTGTTTCAATCGATTGCCGTGGGATGCTGTAGCAGCTAAGAACGGTGATTGATTGATTGAAACAAATAAAGGAGCTTTCTACATGAAGTATCTTATACTTCATGAATGAAAGTCCCCTTTATTTGTTTCAATAGTCAAAAATAGGGAGGAAAAAAAATGGTACAATGTATTAATGGTGAAACAATATAGTATATGTTCACTCATTTAATATTATGATATGTATGACCATGAAATATAACAAGTAAAAAAAAAAGTTAAAGAAGCAAAATTGAATTTAAAAAACTTATTGTGTAGAATCTGAAATCTAAAATCATTCATCAAAATGTATAAAAAATGCAATATGATCAGTTAAACTGAAAAGTTAAAAAACATACACTGAATAAATTTAAATGTGAACAGAAAAAAAAGACAATTTCTTTTACTTATATATTTTTCACCAGCTAATAAAAAGCGCAATTTAAAATCAACAAAATGGGACCAATCAACCTGTGATCAGGATATTATTTTGATAGTTAAAATATTTAAAGGAACATCAAGATCATTTCCTTATATATATGAAAAACATAATTTATGTAAGAACTTACCTGATAAATTCATTTCTTTCATATTAGCAAGAGTCCATGAGCTAGTGACGTATGGGATATACATTCCTACCAGGAGGGGCAAAGTTTCCCAAACCTCAAAATGCCTATAAATACACCCCTCACCACACCCACAAATCAGTTTAACGAATAGCCAAGAAGTCGGGTGATAAGAAAAAAAGTGCGAAGCATAAAAAATAAGGAATTGGAATAATTGTGCTTTATACAAAAAAATCATAACCACCACAAAAAAGGGTGGGCCTCATGGACTCTTGCTAATATGAAAGAAATGAATTTATCAGGTAAGTTCTTACATAAATTATGTTTTCTTTCATGTAATTAGCAAGAGTCCATGAGCTAGTGACGTATGGGATAATGACTACCCAAGATGTGGATCTTCCACGCAAGAGTCACTAGAGAGGGAGGGATAAAATAAAGACAGCCAATTCCGCTGAAAATAATCCACACCCAAAATAAAGTTTAAATCTTATAATGAAAAAAACTGAAATTATAAGCAGAAGAATCAAACTGAAACAACTGCCTGAAGTACTTTTCTACCAAAAAACTGCTTCAGAAGAAGAAAACACATCAAAATGGTAGAATTTAGTAAAAGTATGCAAAGAAGACCAAGTTGCTGCTTTGCAAATCTGATCAACAGAAGCTTCATTCCTAAAAGCCCAGGAAGTAGAAACTGACCTAGTAGAATGAGCTGTAATCCTTTGAGGCGGAGTTTTACCCGACTCGACATAAGCATGATGAATTAAAGATTTCAACCAAGATGCCAAAGAAATGGCAGAGGCCTTCTGACCTTTCCTAGAACCGGAAAAGATAACAAAAAGACTAGAAGTCTTTCGGAAATTCTTAGTAGCTTCAACATAATATTTCAAAGCTCTAACTACATCCAAAGAATGAAATGATTTCTCCTTAGAATTCTTAGGATTAGGACATAATGAAGGAACCACAATTTCTCTACTAATGTTGTTAGAATTCACAACCTTAGGTAAAAATTGAAAAGAAGTTCGCAACACTGCCTTATCCTGATGAAAAATCAGAAAAGGAGACTCACAAGAAAGAGCAGATAATTCAGAAACTCTTCTAGCAGAAGAGATGGCCAAAAGAAACAAAACTTTCCAAGAAAGTAATTTAATATCCAATGAATGCATAGGTTCAAATGGAGGAGCTTGAAGAGCCCCCAGAACCAAATTTAAACTCCAAGGAGGAGAAATTGATTTAATGACAGGTTTGATACGTACCAAAGCCTGTACAAAACAATGAATATCAGGAAGATTAGCAATCTTTCTGTGAAACAGCACAGAAAGAGCAGAGATTTGTCCTTTCAAGGAACTTGCAGACAAACCTTTATCCAAACCATCCTGAAGAAACTGTAAAATTCTCGGAATTCTAAAAGAATGCCAGGAAAAATGATGAGAAAGACACCAAGAAATGTAAGTCTTCCAGACTCTATAATATATCTCCCTAGATACAGATTTACGAGCCTGTAACATAGTATTAATCACAGAGTCAGAGAAACCTCTTTGACTAAGAATCAAGCGTTCAATCTCCATACCTTTAAATTTAAGGATTTGAGATCCTGATGGAAAAAAGGACCTTGCGACAGAAGGTCTGGTCTTAACGGAAGAGTCCACGGTTGGCAAGAGGCCATCCGGACAAGATCCGCATACCAAAACCTGTGAGGCCATGCTGGAGCCACCAGCAGAACGAGCGAGCATTCCTTCAGAAACTTGGAGATAACTCTTGGAAGAAGAACTAGAGGCGGAAAGATATAGGCAGGATGATACTTCCAAGGAAGTGACAAAGCATCCACTGCTTCCGCTTGAGGATCCCTGGATCTTGACAGATACCTGGGAAGTTTCTTGTTTAGATGAGAAGCCATCAGATCTATTTCTGGAAGTCCCCACATTTGAACAATCTGAAGAAATACCTCTGGGTGAAGAGACCATTCGCCCGGATGTAACGTTTGGCAGCTGAGATAATCCGCTTCCCAATTGTCTATACCTGGGATATGAACCGCAGAAATTAGACAGGAGCTGGATTCCGCCCAAACCAGAATTTGAGATACTTCTTTCATAGCCAGAGGACTGTGAGTCCCTCCTTGATGATTGATATATGCCACAGTTGTGACATTGTCTGTCTGAAAACAAATGAACGATTCTCTCTTTAGAAGAGGCCATGACTGAAGAGCTCTGAAAATTGCACGGAGTTCCAAAATATTGATTGGTAATCTCACCTCCTGAGATTCCCAAACTCCTTGTGCTGTCAGAGACCCCCAAACTGCTCCCCAACCTGTCAGACTTGCATCTGTTGAAATCACAGTCCAAGTTGGAAGAACAAAAGAAGCCCCCTGAACTAAACGTTGGTGATCTGTCCACCACGTCAGAGAGTGTCGTACAAATGGCTTTAAAGATATCAATTGATGTATCTTTGTGAAATCCCTGCACCACTGGTTCAGCATACAGAGCTGAAGAGGTCGCATGTGAAAACGAGCAAAGGGGATCGCGTCCGATGCAGCAGTCATAAGACCTAGAATTTCCATGCATAAGGCTACCGAAGGGAATGATTGAGACTGAAGGTTTCGACAGGCTGAAACCAATTTTAGACGTCTCTTGTCTGTCAGAGACAGAGTCATGGACACTGAATCTATCTGGAAACCTAAAAAGGTTACCCTTGTCTGAGGAATCAATGAACTTTTCGGCAAATTGATCCTCCAACCATGATCTCGAAGAAACAATACGAGTCGATTCGTATGAGAATCTGCTAAATGTGAAGACTGAGCAAGTACCAAGATATCGTCCAAATAAGGAAATACCACAATACCCTGTTCTCTGATTACAGACAGAAGGGCACCGAGAACCTTTGTAAAAATCCTTGGAGCTGTTGCTAGGCCAAACGGCAGAGCCACAAATTGGTAATGCTTGTCTAGGAAAGAGAATCTCAGAAACTGATAGTGATCTGGATGAATCGGAATATGCAGATATGCATCCTGTAAATCTATTGTGGACATATAATGCCCTTGCTGAACAAAAGGCAGGATAGTCCTTATAGTTACCATTTTGAATGTTGGTATCCTTACATAACGATTCAATATTTTTAGATCCAGAACTGGTCTGAAGGAATTCTCCTTCTTTGGTACAATGAAGAGATTTGAATAAAACCCCAGTCCCTGTTCCAGAACTGGAACTGGCATAATTACTCCAGCCAACTCTAGATCTGAAACACATTTCAGAAATGCTTGAGCCTTCGCTGGATTTACTGGGACACGGGAAAGAAAAAATCTCTTTGCAGGAGGCCTTATTTTGAAGCCAATTCTGTACCCTTCTGAAACAATGTTCTGAATCCAAAGATTGTGAATTGAATTGATCCAAATTTCTTTGAAAAATCGTAATCTGCCCCCTACCAGCTGAGCTGGAATGAGGGCCGCACCTTCATGTGGACTTGGGAGCTGGCTTTGGTTTTCTAAAAGGCTTGGATTTATTCCAGACTGGAGATGGCTTCCAAACTGATAGCGCTCCTGTGGATGAAGGATCAGGCTTTTGTTCCTTATTGTGATGAAAGGAACGAAAACGATTATTAGACCTAAATTTACCTTTAGATTTTTTATCCTGTGGTAAAAAAGTTCCTTTCCCTCCAGTAACAGTTGAGATAATAGAATCCAACTGAGAACCAAATAATTTATTACCCTGGAAAGAAAGGGAAAGCAAAGTTGACTTAGAAGACATATCAGCATTCCAAGTTTTAAGCCATAAAGCTCTTCTAGCTAAAATAGCTAGAGACATATACCTGACATCAACTCTAATGATATCAAAGATGGCATCACAAATAAAGTTATTAGCATGTTGAAGAAGATTAACAATGCTATGAGAATTATGATCTGTTACTTGTTGCGCTAAAGCTTCTAACCAAAAAGTTGAAGCTGCAGCAACATCCGCTAAAGATATAGCAGGTCTAAGAAGATTACCTGAACATAAGTAAGCTTTTCTTAGAAAGGATTCAATCTTCCTATCTAAAGGATCCTTAAAGGAAGTACTATCTGCCGTAGGAATAGTAGTACGTTTAGCAAGAGTAGAGATAGCCCCATCAACTTTAGGGATTTTGTCCCAAAACTCTAATCTGTCAGATGGCACAGGATATAATTGCTTAAAACGTTTAGAAGGAGTAAATTAATTACCCAAATTATTCCATTCCCTGGAGATTACTTCCGAAATAGCATCAGGGACAGGAAAAACTTCTGGAATAACTACAGGAGATTTAAAAACCTTATTTAAACGTTTAGATTTAGTATCAAGAGGACCAGAATCCTCTATTTCTAATGCAATTAAAACCTCTAAGTAAAGAACGAATAAATTCCATCTTGAATAAATATGAAGATTTATCAGCATCAACCTCTGAGACAGAATCCTCTGAACCAGAGGAACCACTATCAGAATCAGAATGATGATGTTCATTTAAAAATTCATCTGAAAAATGAGAAGTTTTAAAAGACCTTTTACACTTACTAGAAGGAGGAATAACAGACATAGCCTTCTTAATGGATTTAGACACAAAATCTCTTATGTTAACAGGAACACTAGTATTAGATGTTGATGGAATAGCAACAGGTAATGTAGTATTACTAAAGGAAATATTATCTGCATTAACAAGTTTGTCATGACATTCGTTACAAACAACAGCTGGAGGAACAGATACCACAAGTTTACAGCAGATACACTTAACTTTGGTAGATCCAGCACCAGGCAGTGATTTTCCAGTAGTATCTTCTGACTCAGGGTCAATCTGGGACATCTTGCAATATGTAATAGAAAAAACAACATATAAAGCAAAATTGATCAAATTCCTTAAATGACAGTTTCAGGAATGGGAAAAAATGCCAGTGAACAAGCTTCTAGCAACCAGAAGCAATAAATAATGAGGAGACAAAAATGACGCCCATATTTTTTAGCGCCAAAAAAGACGCCCACATTATTTGGCGCCTAAATGCTTTTTGCACCAAAAATGATGCCACATCCAGAACGCCGACACTTTTGGCGCAAAAACGTCAAAAAAATGACACAACTTCCGGCGACACGTATGACGCCGGAAATAGAAAAATATTTTTGCGCCAAAAAAGTCCGCGCCAAGAATGACGCAATAAAATGAAGCATTTTCAGCCCCCGCGAGCCTAACAGCCCACAGGAAAAAAAGTCAATTTTAAGGGAAGAAAAAAATGATAAATTGATATGCATTATCCCAAATATGAAACTGACTGTCTGAAATAAGGAACGTTGAACATCCTGAGTCAAGGCAAATAAATGTTTGAATACATATATTTAGAACTTTATATAAAAGTGCCCAACCATAGCTTAGAGTGTCACAGAAAATAAGACTTACTTACCCCAGGACACTCATCTACACGAAGTAGAAAGCCAAACCAGTACTGAAACGAGAATCAGTAGAGGTAATGGTATATATAAGAGTATATCATCGATCTGAAAAGGGAGGTAAGAGATGAATCTCTACGACCGATAACAGAGAACCTATGAAATAGACCCCGTAGAAGGAGATCATTGAATTCAAATAGGCAATACTCTCCTCACATCCCTCTGACATAGACTGCACGCTGAGAGGAAAACCGGGCTCCAACCTGCTGCGGAGCGCATATCAACGTAGAATCTAGCACAAACTTACTTCACCACCTCCATAGGAGGCAAAGTTTGTAAAACTGATTTGTGGGTGTGGTGAGGGGTGTATTTATAGGCATTTTGAGGTTTGGGAAACTTTGCCCCTCCTGGTAGGAATGTATATCCCATACGTCACTAGCTCATGGACTCTTGCTAATTACATGAAAGAAAGCATATAAACACAAATTACTGAATACAAAAAAAACAACTTTTTTTTAAAATAATTATATTAGTATACACTTGAGGTTCATATGCAGACTAAGATCTTGATTTTGATCTGCTGTCAACATTTTTGGTTAATAAATTATGTAAGAAAAGCTTAAAAAGATACTAAAACGTTGTATGTGTATATTATATATCAGCACTTAAAAGGAATTGCAAAAAAAAAAACATAATTTATGCTTACCTGATAAATTCCTTTCTCCTGTAGTGTAGTCAGTCCACGGGTCATCCATTACTTATGGAATATTTCTCTTCCTAACAGGAAACTGCAAGAGAATTACCCAGCAGAGCTTGCTATATAGCTCCTCCCCTCACCTGTCATACTCAGTCATTCGACCAAGCATACGAGAAAGGAGGAACCATAGGGTACAGTGGTGACTGGAGTTTAATTAAAATTTAGACCTGCCGTAAAAACAGGGCGGGCCGTGGACTGACTACACTACAGGAGAAAGGAATTTATCAGGTAAGCATAAATTATGTTTTCTCCTGTTAAGTGTAGTCAGTCCACGGGTCATCCATTACTTATGGAATACCAATACCAAAGCTAAAGTACACGGATGAAGGGAGGGACAAGGCAGGAACATTAAACAGAAGGAACCACTGCCTGAAGTACCTTTCTCCCAAAAATAGCCTCCGAAGAAGCAAAAGTGTCAAATTTGTAAAATTTTGAAAAAGTGTGAAGCGAAGACCAAGTCGCAGCCTTGCAAATCTGTTCAACAGAGGCCTCATTTTTAAAGGCCCAGGTGGAAGCCACAGCTCTAGTAGAATGAGCTGTAATCCTTTCAGGGGGCTGCTGTCCAGCAGTCTCATAGGCTAATCGTATTATGCTACGAAGCCAAAAAGAGAGAGAGGTAGCCGAAGCCTTTTGACCTCTCCTCTGTCCAGAGTAAACGACAAACAGGGAAGAAGTTTGACGAAAATCCTTAGTTGCCTGCAAATAGAATTTCAGGGCACGGACTACGTCCAGATTATGCAAAAGTCGTTCCTTCTTTGAAGAAGGGTTAGGACACAGAGATGGAACAACAATCTCTTGATTGATATTCTTGTTAGTAACTACCTTAGGTAAGAACCCAGGTTTAGTACGCAGAACTACCTTGTCTGAATGGAAAATCAGATAAGGAGAATCACAATGTAAGGCAGATAACTCAGAGACTCTCCGAGCCGAGGAAATAGCCATCAAAAACAGAACTTTCCAAGATAACAACTTGATATCAATGGAATGAAGGGGTTCAAATGGAACGCCTTGAAGAACATTAAGAACTAAGTTTAAGCTCCACGGCGGAGCAACAGACTTAAACACAGGCTTAATCCTAGTTAAAGCCTGACAGAAAGCCTGAACGTCTGGAACTTCAGCCAGACGTTTGTGTAGAAGAATAGACAGAGCAGAAATCTGTCCCTTTAACGAACTAGTAGATAAGCCCTTTTCTAAACCCTCTTGTAGAAAGGACAATATCCTAGGAATCCTAACCTTACTCCATGAGTAACTCTTGGATTCGCACCAATGTAAATATTTACGCCATATTTTATGGTAAATTTTTCTGGTAACAGGCTTCCTAGCCTGTATTAAGGTATCAATAACCCGACTCCGAGAAACCACGCTTTGATAGAATCAAGCGTTCAATCTCCATGCAGTCAGCCTCAGAGAAATTAGATTTGGATGTTTGAAAGGACCCTGAATTAGAAGGTCCTGTCTCAGAGGCAGAGACCACGGTGGACAGGACGACATGTCCACTAGGTCTGCATACCAGGTCCTGCGTGGCCACGCAGGCGCTATCAGAATCACCGAAGCTCTCTCCTGTTTGATCTTGGCAATCAAACGAGGAAGCATTGGGAATGGTGGAAACACATAAGCCATGTTGAAGACCCAAGGGGCTGTCAGAGCATCTATCAGCACCGCTCCCGGGTCCCTGGACCTGGATCCGTAACAAGGAAGCTTGGCGTTCTGACGAGACGCCATGAGATCCAGATCTGGTTTGCCCCAACGACGAACCAGTTGAGCAAAGACCTCCGGATGAAGTTCCCACTCTCCCGGATGAAAAGTCTGGCGACTTAGAAAATCCGCCTCCCAGTTCTCCACGCCTGGGATGTAGATCGCTGACAGGTGGCAAGAGTGAGACTCTGCCCAGCGAATTATCTTTGAGACTTCCAACATCGCTAGGGAACTTCTGGTTCCCCCTTGATGGTTGATATAAGCCACAGTCGTGATGTTGTCCGACTGAAATCTGATGAACCTCAGAGTTGCTAACTGAGGCCAAGCTAGGAGAGCATTGAATATTGCTCTTAACTCCAGAATATTTATTGGGAGGAGTTTCTCCTCCTGAGTCCATAATCCCTGAGCTTTCAGGGAATTCCAGACTGCTCCCCAGCCTAGAAGGCTGGCGTCTGTTGTTACAATCGTCCAATCTGGCCTGCGAAAGGTCATCCCCTTGGACAGATGTGGCCGAGAAAGCCACCATAGAAGAGAATCTCTGGTCTCTTGATCCAGATTTAGTAGGGGGGACAAATCTGAGTAATCCCCGTTCCACTGACTTAGCATGCACAATTGCAGCGGTCTGAGATGCAGGCGTGCAAATGGTACTATGTCCATTGCCGCTACCATTAAGCCGATTACTTCCATGCACTGAGCTACTGACGGGTGTGGAATGGAGTGAAGGACACGGCAAGCATTTAGAAGTTTTAATAACCTGGCCTCCGTCAGGTAAATTTTCATCTCTACAGAATCTATAAGAGTCCCTAGAAAGGGAACTCTTGTAAGTGGTAATAGAGAACTCTTTTCCACGTTCACCTTCCACCCATGCGACCTCAGAAATGCCAGAACTATCTCTGTATGAGACTTGTCAGTTTGAAAACTTGACGCTTGTATCAGAATGTCGTCTAGGTACGGAGTCACCGCTATGCCTCGCGGTCTTAGTACCGCCAGAAGTGATCCTAGAATTTTTGTAAAGATTCTTGGAGCCGTAGCTAATCCGAAGGGAAGAGCTACAAACTGGTAATGCCTGTCTAGGAAGGCAAATCTCAAATACCGGTAATGGTCCTTGTGAATCGGTATGTGAAGGTAGGCATCCTTTAAGTCCACCGTGGTCATGTATTGACCCTCTTGGATCATGGGAAGGATGGTTCGAATAGTCTCCATTTTGAATGATGGAACTCTTAGAAAATTGTTTAGGATTTTTAAGTCCAAGATTGGTCTGAAGGTTCCCTCTTTTTTGGGAACCACAAATAGGTTTGAATAGAATCCCTGCCCCCATTAGTAAGAGGTCTTGTACACAGCGTAGAAACGCCTCTTTCTTTGTTTGGTTTGCTGATAACCTTGAAAGATGAAATCTCCCCCGTGGAGGAGAAGTCTTGAAGTCCAGGAGGTATCCCTGGGATATGATCTCCAACGCCCAGGGATCCTGGACATCTCTTGCCCAAGCCTGGGCGAAGAGAGAAAGTCTGCCCCCCACTAGATCCGTTTCCGGATAGGGGGCCCTCTCTTCATGCTGTCTTGGGGGCAGCAGCAGGTTTCTTGGCCTGCTTGCCCCTGTTCCAGGACTGGTTAACTTTCCAGCCCTGCCTGTAACGAGCAACAGCTCCTTCCTGTTTTGGAGCGGAGGAAGTTGATGCTGCTCCTGCCTTGAAGTTACGAAAGGCACGAAAATTAGACTGTTTGGCCTTTGATTTGGCCCTGTCCTGAGGTAGAGCATGGCCCTTACCTCCCGTAATGTCAGCAATAATTTCTTTCAAGCCGGGCCCGAATAAGGTCTGCCCTTTGAAAGGAATATTAAGCAATTTAGATTTAGAAGTCACGTCAGCTGACCAGGATTTAAGCCATAGCGCTCTGCGCGCTTGGATGGCGAATCCGGAGTTCTTAGCCGTAAGTTTGGTTAAATGCACAACGGCATCAGAAACAAATGCGTTAGCTAGCTTAAGTGTTTTAAGCTTGTTCATTATTTCATCCAATGGAGCTGAGCGAATGGCCTCTTCCAGAGACTCAAACCAGAATGCTGCCGCAGCAGTGACAGGCGCAATGCATGCACGGGGCTGTAAAATAAAACCTTGTTGAACAAACATTTTCTTAAGGTAACCCTCTAATTTTTTATCCATTGGATCTGAAAAGGCACAACTATCCTCCACCGGGATAGTGGTACGCTTAGCTAAAGTAGAAACTGCTCCCTCCACCTTAGGGACCGTCTGCCATAAGTCTCGTGTGGTGGCGTCAATAGGAAACATTTTCCTAAATATGGGAGGAGGGGTAAAAGGCACACCAGGTCTATCCCACTCCTTGCTAATAATCTCTGTAAGCCTTTTTGGTATAGGAAATACGTCAGTATACACCGGTACCGCATAGTATTTATCCAACCTACATAATTTCTCTGGAATTGCAACCGTGTTACAATCATTCAGAGCCGCTAATACCTCCCCTAGCAATGTGCGGAGGTTCTCTAGCTTAAATTTAAAATTGGAAATCTCTGAATCCAGTCTCCCTGGATCAGATCCGTCACCCACAGAATGAAGCTCTCCGTCCTCACGTTCTGCAAACTGTGACGCAGTATCTGACATGGCTCTCATCTCATCCGCGCGCTCTATCCTTAACCCAGAGCTATCGCGCTTGCCTCTTAAATCTGGCAACTTAGATAATACTTCTGTCATAACAGTAGCCATGTCTTGCAAAGTGATTTGTAAGGGCCTCCCTGATGTACTTGGCGCCACAAAATCACGCACCTCCTGAGCGGGAGGCGCAGGTACTGACACGTGAGGAGAGTTAGTCGGCATAACTTCCCCCTCGTCGTCTGGTGATAATTTCTTTACATGTAAAGATTGACTTTTATTTAAAGTAGCATCAATGCAATTAGTACATAAATTTCTATTGGGCTCCACATTGGCCTTTAAACATAGTGAACAAAGAGATTCATCTGAGTCAGACATGTTTAAACAAACTAGCAATGAGACTAGCAAACTTGGAAATACTTTTCAAAATTAATTTACAAGCAATATAAAAAACATTACTGTGCCTTTAAGAAGCACAGAAAAACTGACACAGTTGAAATAACAACGAACAAAAATAGTTATAGCAACCAAATTTTCACAGTAAATGTATTAAGTTAGCAAAGGATTGCACCCACCAGCAAATGGATGATTAACCCCTTAGTACCCAAAAACGGATAACAATTATATAATTAACGTTTTTCTCACAGTCAAATACACTGTCACAGGACTACTGTGACTGATTACCTCCCTCAAAATGGATTTTGAAGACCCCTGAGCTCTCTAGAGACGATCTGGATCATGGAGGATGAAGTAGACAGATTGTGACTGAATTTTTACTGCGCAAAAAAGCGCTAAAATAGGCCCCTCCCACTCATATTACAACAGTGGGGAAGCTCAGAAACTGTTTCTATGCAGAAAACAAAAATGGCCATGTGGTAAAAAGCAAGCCCCAATAAGTTTTATCACCAAGTACCTCACAAAAAACGATTAACATGCCAGTAAACGTTTTAAACATACATTTAAAAGTTATGTATTATTATTTACAAGCCTGCTACCAGTCACTTTTACTGCAGTTAAGGCTCATACATTATTTCAGTATTTACAGTATTTTCAGAGTCAATTCCATTCCTTAGAAAATACATTCAGTGCACACACACACACACATCAGCCTGATACCAGTCGCTATCGCTGCATTTAAGGCTGAACTTACTTTACAATGGTATCAGCAGTATTTTCTCAGTCAATTCCATTCCTCAGAAAATAATTTACTGCACATACCTCTTTGTTGCAGGGGGACCCTGCATGCTATTCCCCTTCTCTGAAGTTACCTCACTTTTCCTCAGATGAGAACAGCCAGTGGGTCTTAGTTACGTCTGCTAAGACCATAGAAAAAAAAACCCAGGCAGATTCTTCTTCTAAAGCTGCCTGAGAATAAACAGCACACTCCGGTGCCATTTAAAAATAACAAACTTTTGATTGTAGAAATAAACTAAGTTAAAAAACACCACAGATCTCTCACAGCTTCCTATCTAGTTAGGCTGCAAGAGAATGACTGAGTATGACAGGTGAGGGGAGGAGCTATATAGCAAGCTCTGCTGGGTAATTCTCTTGCAGTTTCCTGTTAGGAAGAGAAATATTCCATAAGTAATGGATGACCCGTGGACTGACTACACTTAACAGGAGAAAAACTAAATCAAAATAATTTAACACATTTCTTTTAATAGTCACAAGTGACTACAAATCAAAAGCAGTTTAAGGATATAACCCTTGAAAGTCTGGTGAAATCTATGTTCCCAGACTCATTTGCTGTGACCAATGAGGAAAAAAGTAAATACATTTGTGGATTGATCTCACCAATCACTGTGCAGAATTTTTCAGGATCATGTATATGTCACAACAGAATGAGGATAGTGTGAAACTAAAATTCAGAAGTATTTTACAGCAAAATCAAGAAAAACAAATAATAAATGTGCATTGTTTTATTTTTCGTTACTATTTTACAATGTACTGTTAAAGTGATGGTAAATCCTAGCGTTTGTGAAACGCTAGGATTTACCATTGGAACAAATAAAGGGGACTTTCATTCATGAAGTATAAAATACTTCATGCTGAAAGCTCCTTTATTTAGTCCAAGTGATCGCCGCACTGAGCTGCTAAGGCCGCCCACGGCAGAACGTTATTTTTGTTATCTGGCAGAGAGGTGACATTTCTACTTCAGTTTAAGAAATTTGTGGAGAGAAATATTTCTGTATTTAATGTACTTATAATGTCCCCAACACAATTAAACCCTTTACTTCGGGTGGAAAAATATTATTTCCTCAATCACAATAATAAAGGTGGGGGGTGCTCAATATCCTGTTCTAAACATGAAAAAATGTAGGAAGGAAAAATGGATATACCAGAGCACTCAAAGTGAACTATTAAGAATTGATTCACAATGTGAGTTGGAGTGCAGGACCGGGTATTATAAATAAAACATAACTTTTAATAATGTCCAAGTAAAAATAATAAATGATAGTGATAAACATTCACACAGTGTAGTGTATATTAAAATCAATTAAAAAGGGGGATGAATGCTGAAATGCCAAATAGTGGCTATACGAAGTGTGTCAAGTGGGTAATTCTCAATCAAAAAGCACTGTATAGTGCTTAGTAATAGCAACAAAACTAATTCATTAAGAAAAGGAAGTTACACTTCCACAAAATATGATGCTGAGTGCAGTGCTCAGCCGTAGTTAGATTCTATTAAGGTCACACACTCTATATACAATTGAAAGATAGAGTTGAACTAGTGATTCTATCTCTGTCTAGACCTGTATGGTGAGTCAGAATAAAACCCAATTCACAGAAAATAGGAGTAGATTAAGTGACAAAACCGCTAACTTGTATATATTGCTATTGTACAATTATACCCACAAGAAGGGTGTGTGTGGTGGGTGAGTCTGGCAAGGGTGTACCACAATATGCTCGCGGATTGCACATGGAACTAATCTGAAAAGAGGATTGACCTCACACCAATTATCTAGCTAGTGCAATGCTGGAGCGGTACTACACCTTGTCAGAATCCCATACTAATCCCATACTTAGTGTAATGTAGTGAGGAAGGGTACTGTTAGAGAAGCCCGAAAATCGGCTTGTTAGTTTAGAAGGAATACTTCTGATAAGCGTTTCTACAGTACGGTCAAATATTCACAATTATACACACACACGCTATATTAAGTTTTCAGCATTCATAAGGAGCGCCTGATGCGCATTTCGCCACCTCCGTGGCTTTCTCAAAGGCTAACCCGTCCTGCCTCAACTCGAGCGGTTAAATACCGCTCAGAGCCAATCACGGGTGAGTAATCGCGCACACCCACTAACGGCTGGCCAATCACTAGTCAGCTACCCCATTGGGTAGAAGTATGTCACATGACTTGACATCCTGATGCAGATGGGCGTGACTCATCACGCTACTATACATCAGCATAGACGGATAATATTTGTTTAGTAGGAGCGATATATATCAAACAGACAAATCCTTTTATCATCAGTCGCCATGGTGATTAAACATCACAACTTTGCTTCAAGTCCAGTCATCTACATTTAGTTAGCATTTGACGAATAAAAAAGGGGGGGGGGAAAGTCTGAACATAAGTTAGGGTATTACCACTGATATGTAGTTCCATCTATTGTTCTCCTGGCAATAAAACTGAAATAATGACATACGGCAGTTTATCTTCCATTAGCACCGATATCAAAAATGGAGGTTATTATATATAAATATGTTACTTAGTCAACTTAATACGCCTCTGTATAGGAGAGTAGTTTTGATTGAGTATTAACTATATAGTATCTATTTATTGTCACTAGTTCGTAGACAGCGAGGTGCTGCGATTAAATAGGAGTTACTGTGGTTCACTAACAACAGCTAACCCATAAATAATAAATATAAATATTAATCGTGATAAAATCCCTTATTTGTGAATTGTCTTATCAGCAGACTTCATTAAAGAATATCTGAGGGCATAACACCAGTGGCATTAGTTCAATCACATATATAGTAATTTCCTGGCAATCTATATATATATAATAACCTCCATTTTTGATATCGGTGCTAATGGAAGATAAACTGCCGTATGTCATTATTTCAGTTTTATTGCCAGGAGAACAATAGATGGAACTACATATCAGTGGTAATACCCTAACTTATGTTCAGACTTTCCCCCCCCCTTTTTTATTCGTCAAATGCTAACTAAATGTAGATGACTGGACTTGAAGCAAAGCTGTGATGTTTAATCACCATGGCGACTGATGATAAAAGGATTTGTCTGTTTTATATATATCGCTCCTACTAAACAAATATTATCCGTCTATGCTGATGTATAGTAGCGTGATGAGTCACGCCCATCTGCATCAGGATGTCAAGTCATGTGACATACTTCTACCCAATGGGGTAGCTGACTAGTGATTGGCCAGCCGTTAGTGGGTGTGCGCGATTACTCACCCGTGATTGGCTCTGAGCGGTATTTAACCGCTCGAGTTGAGGCAGGACGGGTTAGCCTTTGAGAAAGCCACGGAGGTGGCGAAATGCGCATCAGGCGCTCCTTATGAATGCTGAAAACTTAATATAGCGTGTGTGTGTATAATTGTGAATATTTGACCGTACTGTAGAAACGCTTATCAGAAGTATTCCTTCTAAACTAACAAGCCGATTTTCGGGCTTCTCTAACAGTACCCTTCCTCACTACATTACACTAAGTATGGGATTAGTATGGGATTCTGACAAGGTGTAGTACCGCTCCAGCATTGCACTAGCTAGATAATTGGTGTGAGGTCAATCCTCTTTTCAGATTAGTTCCATGTGCAATCCGCGAGCATATTGTGGTACACCCTTGCCAGACTCACCCACCACACACACCCTTCTTGTGGGTATAATTGTACAATAGCAATATATACAAGTTAGCGGTTTTGTCACTCAATCTACTCCTATTTTCTGTGAATTGGGTTTTATTCTGACTCACCATACAGGTCTAGACAGAGATAGAATCACTAGTTCAACTCTATCTTTCAATTGTATATAGAGTGTGTGACCTTAATAGAATCTAACTACGGCTGAGCACTGCACTCAGCATCATATTTTGTGGAAGTGTAACTTCCTTTTCTTAATGAATTAGTTTTGTTGCTATTACTAAGCACTATACAGTGCTTTTTGATTGAGAATTACCCACTTGACACACTTCGTATAGCCACTATTTGGCATTTCAGCATTCATCCCCCTTTTTAATTGATTTTAATATACACTACACTGTGTGAATGTTTATCACTATCATTTATTATTTTTACTTGGACATTATTAAAAGTTATGTTTTATTTATAATACCCGGTCCTGCACTCCAACTCACATTGTGAATCAATTCTTAATAGTTCACTTTGAGTGCTCTGGTATATCCATTTTTCCTTCCTACATTTTTTGACATTTCTACTTCTTAGCCAATAGCCGTGTGGGAAATCCGGCTTGGCGCCGCCTATTGCTGCTTTAGCAGCTCAGTGAAGGCGATCGCTTAGAACAAATATACTTCATGAATTAAAGTCCCCTTTATTTGTTCTAATGGTAAATCACTTTAAGCCACCGGACACATTTTCATTTTTCACTGGCTGCGTCTACAAAGTGTTTTATTCTATACGTCTTTTTACCTGGGGTGCTGATGGTCTGCTGGGTTTCTAATATGTCTGGGTAACATTCTTTATGCTCCTTTAAATATTCCCATTCTTCTATGGAGAAGTAGACTGCAACATTTTCACATTTTATAGGTATCTGAAAGTCAGTAAAAAGACGTCTGCACAGTGCTTTTCCAGGTCTGAGAATTAGAAAATCCTCAATTTTCAAAGCTATATTAGATGAAAAGGGATCAATATAAATAATAAAAGTATATTCCAAAGTTGTTTCATTGCACATAACTAACCCTTTAAAGGGACATGATACCCACATTTTTTCTTTCATGATTTAGATAGAGGATACAATTTGAAAAAAAAGTTTCCAATTAGTTCTATTATCAAATTGGCGTCGTTCTCATGTTATGCTTTGTTGAAGCAATACCTAGATAGGTAGCGTGAACCTGTCTTGAGTATTACATGACAGGAAATAGTGCTGCCATCTAGTGATCTTACCAATGTATAACACTGTTACAAAACTGATGCTATATAGAGCTTTTCAACAAAGGATAACAAAAATAAAATAAAATGTGATAATAGAAGTAAATTGGAAAGTTGTTTAAAATGATATGTTCTATCTGAATCATAAAATAAAATTTTGGGGTTTTATGTCCTTTTTTACTGCTGAGCCATTTCCACCCCCTGTGCTGAGCTGTTTTGTAGTTTTTAGATGCTGTTTATATTTAGGCCCTACTGTAGGCCATTTTTCAGTGACAAACCTGCACATATTATATATCTTTGTTTTCAGGTGACCCAGCAGATTGAAACTTTAATCTTATTTCATGTGTATATCATGACGTGTTAGAACTTTGCAACAAAAAGTGTGAACAACATTTATTTTTATTATAGCGCGTTTTTTCCTTAACTCTATAGTAAAAGGAAGAGGTTATCCTTATATAAATAAGGGACGTTCCGTATAGTAATGTAACTTTGATCTGCACCTAGGGGCTCCCATGAGTCTCTCAGCAAATAAATGGACATTTATTCCCATCAAGTGATCACTATTACCATGGTGATCACCTGGTTATTAACACTTATATAGGGACTTTATTTTAAAGAGGAACTTAGAGGCTTTAAAACAAGGTGTTTGGGAGATCTCTAGGCCTTTTATAACAGTATATATAGGTTTCAATTATTAAAAATAGTGCTCATTTTTATTTATTTTTATAAAAAGGGTGCTTAAAAGGGCCCCTAAATACAGTAAAATTGCATAATTAACAAGTGTATCATAAAAAGACAATGCAATAACACTTACACTGAATTTCACAAAATCGATAGATTTTTTTTTTTTGCCAAATTTATTTTTTCTCCCATTTTCCAGCCCCTGTGCCATGTGACAGACATCAGCCAATCACAAACTAGTATACGTATACCCTGTACGCTTGTGCACATGCTCAGTAGGTGCTGGTGCCTCAAAAAATGTGCAAATAAAAAGATTGAGCAAAATTTGATAATGGAAGTAAATTTGAAAAATTCTGAAAATTATGTGCTCTTTCTGAATCAAGAAAGTTTAATTTTGACTTGAGTGTCCCTTTAAACTTTATCCCCCACAACATATACTGTTTGAAAGAGCAGTGGTTTCTAGAGCTTAAGGGAGCTGAGATCAAGTGGTTTGAATACCAAACCCTCCATCCAGCTACCTTAACCCATCCCAGCACTTCCGGATATCTGGGTCTTGGCAAAGTCACCACGCAAAAGTGTGGTGACGCCACCAGCATCCCAGGATTTCTCCAAGACTGGAGCCCTAGACCACCAGAGATGAAAAGTACTACAGGGATGTCGTGATGAGCTCCAAAAGCACCCCCCTCTCTGATGACGGCACATAGTCGTCATCCATGCTAAATACATTGTGTGGATGACAAGCAGGTGTCGTCATTACGAACTTAAAGTGATGGTAAATTTTCACTAATTAAGCAATCGATTAATAATCTTCAAGTACTTACAACATAAATCACCAAGTTTTATTTTGTTAATTCCGTTATTCCTATATCTAAGAAATTAGTATTTTATTTAAAAAGAGCGTTACCGCTCCTTGCTCCTCCCCCGGCATTACTTCCGGTTATTATCTTCCTCCCGACGAGAGAGCTGAACCTCCCCTCTCCACGTCAGAGCATTGGCATGTCAATCTTTGTGCTTTGCTCAGTGCATGCGTGTCTTTATGTATGCAATATGCAAATCAACGCAATAGCACTCTCAGGCAAGGATACAAGAGGTAGGGCATGCGCATATGTCTTGAAGGGCGTGTTTGATTAAAGGAGTGTCGCCGACTGGCCTGGTCTGTCACTGGTTTAAAAAAAAAAACGTGACCGGACAGAATCAATGGCGGCCGTTGTACGGGAGGAGGATGGTAGTTATAATTTCTGCATTATAAAATAGTTTAACAAATATAGCGATTAGGAGAATTTCATGAATTAAACTCACATTTTTTTACTTTATATTAGATCGCTAGTTTGAGGTATGCATAGTTTACCATCTCTTTAAAAGGCTAAACATTTAATTTAAAAATCTCAAGTTATTTATTGTCCCTTTAAGTTTATTGTCTTTAAACCAGTGAAAACTGAATTCTTACGACATACTCACCTCTTGAGTAAGGAGCTCTACGATATTAGAAGCGAGTTTTAAAATCTTATCCTTCATTAGATTCTTGATATTGTTCCTTCTTAAAGAAACCAACTTGTCTGAAAGACTAAGGAGAGCAATTTGTGCCTTGTGGATAACCTCACCGTAGTTATTGTTGCAAGGTAAGTTCTCGACTTTTATCTATAAAACAATATAAGAAACATAACCCCTGAATGTAGGAAGCAAAATTGACAATGGGGACTTTGTTTCAGACTTTTGAGGCATACGTAGAGGTTTTAGAAAATAAAATATTGATTGATCAAAGTAATTTGACTTTATTAATGGTCCTTTTTGTTACTCAGCATACATTTTTAATGGTATATACCTGTTTTTTCAACCAATTCACCAGATTAAAGGGACATGAAAATGAAAATGCTAAAATGTGTCACAGCATTTTATTCATTCACTATTGCTTGTGTATTGAAGTGTACTGATGTCTGTAAAGGGATATAAAACAGTCTGATTCATTGTAATAAAAAAAGCACTAAGCAATGGGTTATACTTAAAGGGATACTAAACCCAAACATTTTCTTTCATTATTCAGATAGAGCAGCAATTTTAAGCAACTTTCTAATTTACTCCTATGATCAATTTTTCTACATTCTCATGCTATCTTTATTTGAAAAAGCTGGAATTTAAGCCTAAGAGACGGCCCATTTTTGGTTCAGAACCTGGGTAGCGTTTGCGGATTGGTGGCTAAATGTAGCAAACCAATCAGCAAGCTCTACCCAGGTGCTAAACCAAAAATGGTCCGTCTCCTAAACTTACATTTCTGCTTTTTCAAATAAAGATAGCAAGAAAACGAAGAAAAATGATGATAGGAATAAATTAGAAAAGGTGCTTGAAATTGCATGCTCTATCTAAATCATAAAAGAAAAAAATTGGGTTTAGTGTCCCTTTAAAGTGATGTTAAACTCTCCCCTTTTTAAAATCAGATACAGAATGTTAGTGATATTTTAGATGGAGTTTAATTCATCACTTGTAATGAAGATGCGTTATAACTTACTTTTTAATATAGATATAAAAGTCAATATCCCTGCACTCCGCCGCCCACTTCAACAGTCAATTTATCTGTGAGCTAGAGGTTTAAATTGTTCTCCAATCAGCGCTCTCCCCATATGGCACCTTTGTTATAGCTAGAGCTCTGATTGGACAATTCAAACCGTTCGCTCACAGAAAAATTTACTTTTGAAGTGAGCGGGGGGTATTTTAATTTTATATCTATAAAGGGGAGAGTTTACCATTACTTTAATAGAAATCATTGCTATATGTATTATTCATTATTTTAAAAGGATTTTACCTTTCTTTTTTAAGTTTAATTTGTGCAGGTTCCATTACTTCCTGTCACAGCCTCACAAGGAGGCTGTGCCCTCTACAGGAAGGGGAAAGAACAGTTTTCCTTTGATATGGTTGCTAGGGGACACCTGGGCTAGCTCCAGCCAGTTTATTGCCCATGCTACAAAAATCATGTGACAGTGGAACTATACTGGTAGCTCCCTAATTTCACTAAACACAGTGGCTACATTGAGAATTTCTAAGTGTTCATTTTGCAAAAAAACTAGTAAGTTGTTTGCTGTTTTTAAAGGGACAGTTCACTGTAAAATTGTTTTCCCCTGAATGTATTCCCCATGAAAAACAGAGTATAAAATGTATGTGAAAGTGCTCATTTATGCTTCTTTTTGCAAAATAAATAGCTGGATTTGCTCTTTGAAACCACAGCCCATCAAAATAAGCTTGGCTTGCTGGCAGATCAGCCCTTTCTTATCTCTATCTCTGTACAATACTTAGAAAGAACAATTGAAAATGAAAATTTTAGAGCTTTCTCTCTTCCACCTCCCACTGTGAGTGTAATTTCTTCTGCTCGCTGTGTTTGCATAGTTTCTCTATAGCCTATACCTAGGTATTGAAACTTTCAGTATAGGTAAGGATACTACAGGCTAAATCAGCTATTTCAAATGCCAAAATAAAGGCTAAGGAGCTATATGTAAACAATTTAATACACTCCAACAGGTAAAATGGATCATTGGGAACAAATTAAAGGAGAGAAAGTTTTGGGGTAAACTGTCCCTTTAACACAATAGGTTTCTTTTTATGCTTACTTTAACATGGTTAATGTTGTATTCAGTCTCTGTTACAATATATCTATACCAGACACTCCAGAGCATCAACTGTATAACTGTGTTTTGTTTATTATAACTACAAAATATAGTATTCCACATTACATAGACAAATGCAGATAGCTGTTATTATGCTGAGAGGAATATGTCAGCAGTATGACAATATCCTACAGTCCTTCATTTACAAGTCTGCGGTGCAAAGGCAGGAACACTGTGAGTCTTTCCTACCTATTTAGCGCTTGAAGGTTAACTCCACTAGAAGAACTCTGATTGCAAGTTGAAAGTAAACGGTTTTCAATTGCACGCTAACCCGACGAGCGCAAAAAGCAGAACTTACAATATTGCGTGCAGCTTTCTGTCAATGGTGCAAAAAAAACTAACACCCTACTAGCATGTAAACCAGGTCGCATATTCTCAAGTGCTCTAACTTGACATAAAAATATTAATATTTTTTGTACAAAATATATCTATACCTTTATTTATATATATATATATATATATATATATATATATATATATATATATATATATATATATATATATATATATATATATACTTTTTCCAAGTAGATTATGCACTCCAAATGAGTAAGTTGTATGAGTCTTACTATATATTCATATTTCAAGAAAGAAGACTCAGTGTTTCTTCAAATACCTTGTTACTTTATTTTGTGGTGGGTTACATTCAACTTTACAGCCCACACTTGGGCTTTTCTCAAGGTGTATATATATGATTATATAGGTATACATATATACAGATATATATGGGAATATTTACTTGGAAATACATAGAACATATTCTGCTATGTGTAGAACATTGGAATGTCAAATATTTACAGTAAATATACAGTATAACACTTTATTAAAAAATGAACTGCAAAGGGCTCCAATGCACTGCTATATATGTATTTATGTGTTTATATGTGTCTGTAAATACATATATACACATATAAATACATATGTACACATATAAATACATATATACACATATAAATACATATGTACACATTTATAGACGTATACATACACATATTTAGACATCTATATCTATGTATCTCAATGTTAAAGCCCTTTGCAGCCTTTTTTCTCCCTAACACCTGAGATCTCATATCTTTGAAACCTTATAACTTTTATTTGCAATATTTTTTTTAATATTTTTTATTAGATGGTGTTATAATGAGTGTAAGTGTACTTTGTAATGTAATTTTGATGTGTTTTGTGACACTTTTATATTCCGCAAAACAGTTAAACAGAGCTCTGGGGATGCGATAATCATTCTAGCGTAAATCGCAATTGCCCTCAAGTAATCGCGTTTACTTTCAACTTGTAATACAAGCGGTAAACCTTAACGAGCGCAAACATCTGCATTAAACCCCTTTTTCACTCACTCGTAACTGTTAATCCGCCGCTAGTAATCTGGCCCTAATTGTTTTATTAGTTTTGAGGTTGATTTTCTTATCAGCAAAGTATTAAGGTTATTGCCCGCCTCCCTCTATAGTCATAGGTGACGCTATGCTGATATCTAGCATTTAATGCATTCCAGTGCTGGTTTGCAGCAACTCTCCTTTAGATACCTGCAATGTAACCATGTTACAAAATGGCAGCACCAATGATAAGAGGGAGGTGCATAAAGTGAGTTTAGTGTTTCAAGTCCCTTTAAAGGGATATTAAACCCAAATTTTTATTTCGTGGTTCAGACAGAACATGCAATTTGAAGCAACTTTCTAATTTACTCCTATTATCAATTTGTATTTGTTCTCTTGCTATCTTTATTTGAAAAGCAGGCAGGAATGAAAGCTTAGGCCCATTTTAGGTTCAGCACCTGGGTAGCGCTATCTGATTGTTGGCTAAATGTAACCACCAATCAGCAAGCGCTTTCTAGGGTTCTGAACCAAAAATGGGCCGGCTCCTAAGCTTTCATTCTTGATTTTTCAAATAAAGATACCAAGAGAACAAAGAAAAATGGATAATAGGAGTAAATTAGAAAGAAAGTTGCTTAAAAGGACATGCTCTATCTGAATCTAAAAAGAAAGACTGGCC
Organism: Bombina bombina; assembly: GCF_027579735.1. Lineage (NCBI taxonomy): Eukaryota > Metazoa > Chordata > Amphibia > Anura > Bombinatoridae > Bombina > Bombina bombina. Next base: position 545,222,462 of record NC_069505.1, on the reverse strand, counting down.
TCTATTTAACAAAGGTCTTGCGGGCCTGATCCGACAGTACGGATCAGGTCCGCAAGACCTCGCTGAATGCGGAGAGCAATACGCTCTCCGTATTCAGCATTGCACCAGCAGCTCACAAGAGCTACTGGTGCAACGCCGCCCCCTGCAGACTCGCGGCCAATCGGCCGCCAGCAGGGAGGTGTCAATCAACCCGATCGTACTCGATCGGGTTGAATTCCGGCGATGTCTGTCCGCCTGCTCAGAGCAGGCGGACAGGTTATGGAGCAGCGGTCTTTGTGACCGCTGCTTCATAACTGCTGTTTCTGGCGAGGGACATAATACTCATATGCTAAATCACTTGAAACTGATGCAGTATAACTGTAAAAAGCTGACAGGAAAATATCACCTGAGCATCTCTATGTAAAAAAAGAAGATATTTTACCTCACAATTTCCTCAGCTCAGCAGAGTAAGTTCTGTGTAAAAAGTTATACTCAGCTGCAGCCCAGCTGCAGGTAAAAAAAAAAAAATTAAGAAATGAACAGCAGCCAATCAGCATCAACAGTGCTGAGGTCATGAACTCTTTTACTGTGATCTCATGAGATTTGACTTAACTCTCATGAGATTTCATTGTAAACTTCCTTACACTGAATAGGGAAATAACATGAGAATGCACGTAAGCTCGCTCCTTCCGCTGTCCCGGGACAGACATACTGATTTGTTGCTTAGAAGTCCTTTACAATGGGATGTGGCTACTGAGAAACGTTTGAGGTAAAATTTCTTTCTTTTTTACATAGAGATGCTCAGGTGATATTTTCTAGTCAGCTTTTTACAGCTATGCTGCATCACTTTCAAGTGTTTAAACATTTGGGTATTATGGCCCTTTAAGTTGCTACTCAGGTTAACTTGGCCCGTGTTATTTATTTATCCACTGCCTGGATAGTCTTCTCACAGTCTGTTACAGAAGCATTAGTTATTTTGTTGTGAAGAGCTTATTTCCCAGCAGCAATGCCTGAACCAGCAAGCCAGCGCCTAAGAAGGGCTCCAAGAAAACTGTAACAAGTTTCATTTCATAAAGAGTTAACTCTTTTTTTTCAGCTTTTAGAAACTATTGTCTAATCACCTCTGGAGCCAGACTGCTAATTGATAAGATGAACTTGTAAACTTGTTATCTTAAGTACTGTAATCCTATTGTGGCCTGTCAAAGGACAGTGCTCTCTATCTAAATGTGTGATGGGGGATTTTGTGCTTCCCCCCCCTCTCCCCCTGGGAGTGCCCTGTGTGCATGTAACCTTAATAAAAAGCAGGCTGGGCATCCCAGTCCTGAGTTCTTGTTTGACCCTCAATCGCAGCGTTGACTCGTTTTTGTGGGCAGAAGGGTATCCTAGCTGTACTGCAGCTAAGGGAGATTATTCTATATTTGCGAGACTCATATAGAATACTATGGAAAGCAGCTTCTCCCCTCTTTAGCAATAGGGATCCAGGCTACTAAGCGGTCCATCTCTCAGCGAGACTAAGGGTAACCGTAACATTTGGCGGCAGCGGCGGGATTTTCCTGGATTTCCTAGGAGAGGTACAGAACGGATGGAGAGCGCTTACGAAAAATTGAAGCGTACAACCCTAAAGGATTTACTTGAAAGCAGAGGGGGGTACGCCAGCAACCGGCCGAGGAGAGAGCTGATCGCAGAATTGACCGAACTGGATCAGAGCTTCACAATGGCGGAAACACAGACCACGATTAGTGACGAAAAAACCAGGATTGTTCGGGAAAGGCTCTCATTATACGGGCCGAACCCCTCCATGGAATTGGTACAGCAGTTGATGGCGGAGGCGGACGAGGATATACGAGAGACTCGAGCCCACGAACTCAACCTAGCGAACGCACACCGCAATGCTGAAGCCCCGCAGGTAATCATCCCTGTCGAAAATGCTGGGAGGCCCAAGATACCCTATGCGGCATTTCGACCCTTCCTAGAGAGCGAGACAGGGATTGATGAATATTTGGCCGACTTCGAAAGGCAATGTGCCCTGCACCAGATTCCCAACAGAGAGTGGCCCACGATATTGTCTGGGAAACTATCCGGGCGAGCCCTGGAAGCCTTTCGTACTCTGGGTGCTGAGGAAGTGACACAGTATGAGCTAGTTAAGGAGACACTGTTGCGACGGTACGCTGTAACTCCGGACACGTATCGCCGACAGTTTCGGGGCACGGAAAAGAAGCCTAACGATACCCATATGGAATGGGCGCACCGAATGCGGAGAGCGGCAAATCACTGGCTGAGCGGAAGTAAAGCGGTGACTGGGGAGGAAATTTTACAATTGTTTCTCTTAGAACATTTTTATAATGGCATGGAACAGCAAGGGAAGGAATGGCTGCGAGACAGGCGGCCTTCTACCTTAGAAGAAGCAGCCAAATTGGCCGATGAACATTATGACTCCCGTCTTCACGAACCCATGAACTACCGAGCTCCAGCACGGGTCGAACCCAGAGAGGTTTACCGTGCACCCCCTCGTGCTGAATTCCGAGCCCCGGTGCCCACAGGGCCCGTCCGACACTCAGGACCACCCAATAACAGCTCTGAGCGTCCCAGACCGACTTGCCACCGATGCAAGCAACCAGGGCATTTCATGGCTAGCTGCCCCCTTAATACGCACCAGACACCCAGGAATTACAATTACCCCTCTGGGTCCTATCGTCCGGCCCGGGCCCTCTGTGTTAACCAAGAGGCCCCTATGGAGGGATATGTGGGGCCGCTTCACGAGGCAGACCCTGTATATGCTGCCTCAGATAACCGCCAGCACCATCGGCAGAGGGTATGGCTCGAGGGGCGATCTACCGAGGGATTGCGAGACACAGGGGCTACTATCACGCTGGTACAGAGTCATTTGGTGCCAGAGCACAAGCGATCCGGACAGACTGTGGCCGTTAGAGTGGCGGGGGGGGATGTGTACAAAATTCCAACAGCTAAAGTGCATCTTGATTGGGGAGCGGGAAAGGGGGCTGTGAACGTGGGCCTAATGGATAATTTACCTGCCGAAGTACTACTGGGCAACGATTTGGGCCCCATGACTTCTGCCTATGCTCCAGTATGCAACAACGAGGCGGACCCAGTGACTACACGGGCCCAAGCCCGGACGGAGCGAGAGCTCTCACCAGTGCGGGAGACACAGGTAAGACCTACCCCGACCTTGCCTGACAGGTTAGGCCCCATACCCTGGGACACCCCAGATGCCTTCGAGGCAGAGTCTAAGACTGACCCGACCTTACAAAAGTACCGGGAACGAGCAGAGACCGGAGGGGGCGGGGCAGATAACGAAACATTCTTATGGGAAAAAGGGAAACTATACCGCTGGACAGAGAAAAGGGGACAGCGTAGGCGACAGCTGGTAGTGCCCAACAAATACCGTCAAGAAATCCTCAAAATAGGCCACGACATCCCCTTAGCAGGCCACCTAGCCGTTACCCGTACCCTACACCGCATTACTCACACGTTCTTTTGGCCAGGGGTGCACGCTGACGTTAGAACTTACTGTAACACCTGCGATGTGTGTCAACGAGTAGGAAGGCGAGGCGATCACCCTAAAGCCCAGCTAGTAAATATGCCCATTGTAGAGGAACCCTTCAGCCGGGTTGCTATTGACCTAGTGGGACCACTGGCTACCCCTAGTCCCTCCGGTAAGCGATACATTCTTACCGTAGTGGACTACGCTACCAGGTACCCAGAGGCTGTCGCCCTATCCAACATACAAGCGGATACGGTAGCGAATGCACTAGTACAGGTGTTCTCCCGGGTAGGATTTCCAAAAGAAATCCTATCCGACCGAGGCACCCAATTTACGGCTGAATTGACCCAACAACTCTGGCAGGTTTGCAAAATTAAGTCCCTCCTAAGCTCCCCATACCACCCCCAGACGAACGGGCTGTGTGAGAGGTTCAATGGGACCCTCAAGCAAATGCTCAAGACGTTCACTCAGGAATACCGAGACTGGGAACGCTTCCTGCCGCACCTCCTATTTGCTTATCGGGAGGTGCCCCAGGAAACGACAGGGTTCTCTCCCTTCGAGTTGCTCTACGGAAGAAAGGTACGGGGACCCCTAAACCTGATCCGGGAGCACTGGGAGGGAGAGATGGAGGCTGACGGTGTCCCAATTGTGCCATACGTGCTGGAACTCAGGGACCGAATGGAGCAATTAGCCAAATCCGTGCGGGCTAATCTCCAGTTGGCCCAGAGAAGACAGAAAGTATGGTACGATCGGGGGGCCCGAAAGAGAATCTTCACCATAGGACAAAAGGTGTTAGTACTTAAGCCGGTGAAGACAGACAAATTGCAGGCGTCCTGGCAGGGTCCCTACCAGATCGTAGAGAAAAGGGGAGACACCACTTATGTGATAGCTAGCTGCCACGACAACAATCTTAGAAAGACATTCCATGTAAACATGCTCAAGGAATATTTTGAGCGACCAGAGAACGTGACGGCCGTATGTTGTTCCCCTCAGGAAGACCCCGACAGTTTACCCATTCCAGACCTATTAGAAAAGAGCCTCCCCACAGGTATAGTGGCGCAGGTTCAGATAGGGGACCGACTTAGCCCCACTGAAAGGGAGCAGCTCAACCAACTCCTCCAGTCCAAACACCTCACCTTCTCCCCGAAGCCAGGGTACACTACTTTAACCACCCACCAGGTAGATACTCCGGGACAAGCTCCCTTGCGCCAGGCTCCGTACCGAATCCCCGAAGCAGTTAGGACAGGAATGAAGAAGGAGATCGATGAGATGCTCCAGCTCAGGGTAATTGAGCCCTCCGATAGTCCCTGGGCCTCCCCAGTTGTCTTGGTGCCCAAGAAAGATGGGACCACCCGGTTCTGCGTAGACTATCGGAGGCTCAATGAAAATACCGTGACGGACGCTTACCCTATGCCCAGGGTAGACGAGCTACTCGATCGTATAGCCAGGGGAAATTACCTGACCACTATTGACCTCTGCAAAGGTTACTGGCAGATTCCCCTGGCCCCGGAGGCTATCCCCAAGTCGGCATTCGTCACCCCATTCGGCTTATATCAGTTTAGGGTAATGCCGTTTGGGATGAAGAATGCCCCAGCTACATTCCAGCGCTTGGTGGATAGGCTCCTGGATGGCTTCCAGAGTTTTGCTTGCGCCTACCTGGACGACATAGCGATCCACAGTGAGTCCTGGGAGGACCACTTAGCTCATGTGGGAATGGTTCTGGATCAGATCCGGGCTGCTGGCCTGACTCTGAAGCCAGAAAAATGCCACTTTGGGATGGCCGAGGTACAGTACCTGGGTCACCGGGTGGGGTGTGGAAAGCAGCGACCAGAGCCGGCCAAAATAGAAGCTGTCGCCAATTGGCCCACCCCCATCACTAAGACTCAGGTCCTAGCCTTCCTGGGCACGGCAGGGTACTATAGACGGTTCGTACCAGACTACAGCACACTTGCCAAACCCCTGACTGACTTGACCAAGAAGAACTTACCTCAACAGGTCCTGTGGTCTCCCCACTGTGAAACGGCTTTCCAGGCTCTCAAAAATGCTCTAATTAACGCTCCTGTCTTGGCGGCCCCAGCCCTTAACAAACGTTTTATCGTCCATACAGATGCTTCCATGTTCGGGCTGGGAGCCGTCCTCAGCCAAGTAGGCGAAGATGGAGGGGAGCATCCAGTTGCCTACATCAGCCGGAAGCTCCTGCCCCGCGAAGTCAGCTATGCAGCGGTCGAAAAGGAGTGTTTGGCTTTGGTGTGGGCATTAAAGAAATTGACTCCCTATTTATATGGTCAGGAGTTCACTCTGGTCACCGACCATAACCCGTTGGTGTGGCTGAACCGGGTCTCTGGAGATAACGGCAGGCTATTACGTTGGAGCTTATCGTTGCAAACCTTCAATTTCACCATTACTTACAGACCTGGGAAACAGAATGGCAACGCCGACGGGTTGTCCAGACAAACCGACCTCAGCCCCGCATAACCAGCGGTCTGGACAGCCTTAGTCTGCCCCGAAAAGGGGTCAGACCGTGTCTGCCAGAGTGTTCCACAGAAAGGGAGCAATGTTACAGAAGCATTAGTTATTTTGTTGTGAAGAGCTTATTTCCCAGCAGCAATGCCTGAACCAGCAAGCCAGCGCCTAAGAAGGGCTCCAAGAAAACTGTAACAAGTTTCATTTCATAAAGAGTTAACTCTTTTTTTTCAGCTTTTAGAAACTATTGTCTAATCACCTCTGGAGCCAGACTGCTAATTGATAAGATGAACTTGTAAACTTGTTATCTTAAGTACTGTAATCCTATTGTGGCCTGTCAAAGGACAGTGCTCTCTATCTAAATGTGTGATGGGGGATTTTGTGCTTCCCCCCCCTCTCCCCCTGGGAGTGCCCTGTGTGCATGTAACCTTAATAAAAAGCAGGCTGGGCATCCCAGTCCTGAGTTCTTGTTTGACCCTCAATCGCAGCGTTGACTCGTTTTTGTGGGCAGAAGGGTATCCTAGCTGTACTGCAGCTAAGGGAGATTATTCTATATTTGCGAGACTCATATAGAATACTATGGAAAGCAGCTTCTCCCCTCTTTAGCAATAGGGATCCAGGCTACTAAGCGGTCCATCTCTCAGCGAGACTAAGGGTAACCGTAACACAGTCTTAACGGAGCTCTCAGCAACAACTCCACACACTTCATGGTTTTCCGCCACATAATGCTCTCATGGCGTATGGACACAGCGTCTCACAACTCGGAACTGAAGAAAGTTTTGGATTTTAGCATAGTTTCTATAAAATGGGACCAAGTGTATACAACACTATCTAGTCATTTGGGCAATATGTACATAATACAGCTTATATGCGCAACATAATGGTAATTTTGTAATCATTTTATTTAAAAAAAAAAATATATATATATATATATATATATATATATTATATATATTCTGCATTTCAGAATAATTCAGGGTTTGGGAATTCCTGATTTGGATATTTGTACTTGTATATGAATTATGAGACTTGAATAACAGCCTTCAAATCTTCAGAACATACAGTGGTGGGAGTCCATAACTGCTCTTTTTGTGCCATATAATGCTTTGCTGTTATCTCACTGCATGCCACCACAATCTCATAAAATGGCACAGTGATCTTGCAACATTTTAAAGTAAACATCTTGAAGCAAAGAAGGAAAAATATGCAAGATGCGTCCATATCTCCCATCATTTGTGGCTGGGTATCAGGGACTCAGGAGGTTGATGGGGGACCGTCACAATTATGTGGGTGGAGCTGTGTTGGGAGGGAAGGAATTATAGGTGGTTAGTGGGTGGAATTGTGGGCAAGTCTGGTTGGCCAGTGGGTGTGTCTTAATAGTTTGTGGGTGTGCCTGGTTGGTTAATGGGTGTGTTCTGATAGTTTGTAGGTGTGTCTGGTGTTCCTTGGGTGGAGCTAAGGGACATTCTGCAAAGAGGGATAAATGACTAGCTCAGAGGGACAGCACTACAGAGCTCAAAATCCTGGACTGTACCTCTCAAATAGGGACATATAAATAGCTCAGAGGGACAGTAATCCAGAGCTCAGAATCCGGGACTGTCCCTCTCAAATAGGGACATATAAATAGCTCAGAGGGACAGTAATACAGAGCTCAGAATGCGGGACTGTCCCTCTCAAATAGGGACATATGACTAGCTCAGAGGGACAGCACTACAGAGCTCAGAATCCGGGACTGTCCCTCTCAAATAGGAACATATAAATAGCTCAGAGAGAAATCACTACAGAGCTCAGAATCCGGGACTGTCCCTCTCAAATAGGGACATATGACTAGCTCAGAGGGACAGCACTACAGAGCTCAGAATTCGAGACTGTACCTCTCAAATAGGGACATATAAATAGCTCAGAGAGAAATCACTACAGAGCTCAGAATCCGGGACTGTCCCTCTCAAATAGGGACATATGACTAGCTCAGAGGGACAGCACTACAGAGCTCAGAATCTAGGACTGTCCCTCTCAAATAGGGACATATGACTAGCTCAGAGGGACAGCACTACAGAGCTCAGAATACGGGACTGTCCCTCTCAAATAGGGACATATGACTAGCTCAGAGGGACAGCACTACAGAGCTCAGAATACGGGACTGTCTCTCTCAAATAGGGACATATGACTAGCTCAGAGGGACAGCACTACAGAGCTCAGAATCCGAGACTGTCCCTCTCAAATAGGGACATATGACTATCTCAGAGGGACAGCACTACAGAGCTCAGAATCCGGGACTGTCCCTCTCAAATAGGGACATATGACTAGTTCAGAGGGACAGCACTATAGAGCTCAGAATCCGGGACTGTCCCTCTCAAATAGGGACATATGACTAGCTCAGAGGGACAGCACTACAGAGCTCAGAATACAGGACTGTCCCTCTCAAATAGGGACATATGACTAGCTCAGAGGGACAGCACTACAGAGCTCAGAATACAGGACTGTCCCTCTCAAATAGGGACATATGACTAGCTCAGAGGGACAGCACTACAGAGCTCAGAATCCGGGACTGTCTCTCTCAAATAGGGACATATGACTAGCTCAGAGGGACAGCACTACAGAGCTCAGAATCCGGGACTGTCCCTCTCAAATAGGGACATATGACTAGTTCAGAGGGACAGCACTACAGAGCTCAGAATACGGGACTGTCCCTCTCAAATAGGGACATATGACTAGCTCAGAGGGACAGCACTACAGAGCTCAGAATCTGGGACTGTCCCTCTCAAATAGGGACATATGACTAGCTCAGAGGGACAGCACTACAGAGCTCAGAATACGGGACTGTCCCTCTCAAATAGGGACATATGACTAGCTCAGAGGGACAGCACTACAGAGCTCAGAATCCGGGACTGTCTCTCTCAAATAGGGACATATGACTAGCTCAGAGGGACAGCACTACAGAGCTCAGAATACGGGACTGTCTCTCTCAAATAGGGACATATGACTAGCTCAGAGGGACAGCACTACAGAGCTCAGAATCCGAGACTGTCCCTCTCAAATAGGGACATATGACTAGCTCAGAGGGACAGCACTACTGAGCTCAGAATCCGGGACTGTCCCTCTCAAATAGGGACATATGACTAGTTCAGAGGGACAGCACTACAGAGCTCAGAATCCGGGACTGTCCCTCTCAAATAGGGACATATGACTAGCTCAGAGGGACAGCACTACAGAGCTCAGAATCCGGGACTGTCCCTCTCAAATAGGGACATATGACTAGCTCAGAGGGACAGCACTACAGAGCTCAGAATCCGGGACTGTCCCTCTCAAATAGGGACATATGACAAGCTCAGAGGGACAGCACTACAGAGCTCAGAATCAGGGACTGTCTCTCTCAAATAGGGACATATGACTAGTTCAGAGGGACAGAACTACAGAGCTCAGAATCCGGGACTGTCCCTCTCAAATAGGGACATATGACTAGCTCAGAGGGACAGCACTACAGAGCTCAGAATCTGGGACTGTCCCTCTCAAATAGGGACATATGACTAGCTCAGAGGGACAGCGCTACAGAGCTCAGAATACGGGACTGTCCCTCTCAAATAGGGACATATGACTAACTCAGAGGGACAGCACTACAGAGCTCAGAATCCGGGACTGTCTCTCTCAAATAGGGACATATGACTAGCTCAGAGGGACATCACTACAGAGCTCAGAATCCGAGACTGTCCCTCTCAAATAGGGACATATGACTAGCTCAGAGGGACAGCACTACAGAGCTCAGAATCCGAGACTGTCCCTCTCAAATAGGGACATATGACTATCTCAGAGGGACATATGACTAGTTCAGAGGGACAGCACTACAGAGCTCAGAATCCGGGACTGTCCCTCTCAAATAGGGACATATGACTAGCTAAGAGGGACAGCAGGACAGAGCTCAGAATCCAGGACTGTCCCTCTCAAATAGGCACAGTTGGTAAGTCTGTATAGTGCCCATGAGTTAGACTTTGAAATGAAGCCCTAACTCCCCTTATGTACAAATACATTTCTGTTTTGTTTTATTCTGGTTGACCACTCACCTCTCCAGTCAGTAGGAAGACAATTTCAAGAGCATCCCGTAGTATCATCTCTGTCAATTTCTTACAATCCATTGCTTTGTCCATCAACTTGATCCAACAAAAGGCTTCTCCTCCCCAGCTGCCTCACTATTTGGCTGTCCTGCAATATAGATGCAAATTACTTTATTTATATAGAGGTTACAATTCCAAAGAAAAACTACTGGTCACAAACTATCACGTGCCATAGTAAAATAATCTAATGTGCTACAGCATTCTTCTATGTGTTTAATCTGTGCACTCTAGAGCGGCAATGCACTTTTGCTCCAGAGCTAGACACAAGCCAGTGAGACGATCAGACATGGCATATGTGTGTAGCAGTCAGTCAATAGCAATGTCTAGCTCAGGAGCGGAATATCACTGATGCTTTAGAGATTACTTTAAATGAACATAAACCCAAATCTTTTCTTTATTGACTCTGAAAGAGCATAAGATTTTAAACAACTTTTCAATTGAGTTCAGTTATCAGATTTGCTTTATTCTTTTGGTATTCTTTGTTGAAAAATCAGAATTGCACTACTGAGAGCTAACAGAACACATCTGGGGGCAATGTCAAGAGGCATTTATGTGCAACCACCAATCAGCAGCTTGTTCCCAGTAGTGTATTACTGTTGCTAAGGATATACACATATGTTTTTCAACAAAGGATACCAACAGAACAAAACAAAGTAGATAATAGAAGTAGTTTAAAATCACATGCTTTATCTTAATCATGTCACTTTAATTTTGACTTTGCTAGCCCTTTAAATGAAGGGACTATTCTTGTAAGACACACTGTTCAAATGTCCTTTACAGAATTAGGACAGGGACTTCGTGGTACAGGTAAGATTTCTTATAGAATCTCAAAAGCTCAGAGAGATTTAGATAATCAGACGCTTATATCACAGAAATATCAGTATAATAGGGGTCAGTGAGTGACTATATCACAGAGGGACTATTAATAGAACAGCGGTCAGTGTGTGACTATATCACAGATGGACTATCA